>NC_067243.1:4711570-4874070 GCF_019924925.1 Ctenopharyngodon idella | reverse complement strand
AGCTCTGGTGGAAGCAAAGCGGAGGACTGTGTGACTGCAGCTGATTTGGGACGTACTCTGATCATTGGGATTCTACTGCGTTGAGAATTAAGGACACTTGCTATTTTTTCCCTCCGGGCTCAAAACCGAAGGTGAAATGTCGTTTTTCCAGCTGATTTTTTCGCTGGTTGTCCTGGATTTGGAGTAGATCTGAACTGTTCTGATGGCTGCAGTCCAGTGAAACCGGCCTGTCTTTGGATCTCCAGTGTGTGTGAGCGTGTATGAATGTGTGTGTGTGCGCGCATGGGTCTATGTGTGTGTATGAGTCCGTATGTGTGTGTGTAACCCCAGCACATTTTCTTGGAGGTCTATTTTTCGTGTCTTTTGGATCTATGGGATGCATCTAGATCGGGCTGGGTCCTCTGGGGGGTAAGTACGCTTGTTTATTATGTTTTATGTATTTTGTGAAGGATTTTTGTGCTGCCACTTATCTTGTGTCTTTAGCTTTAGCCGTCAGGATTAGCACTGCATTGACCTCATGGCTTTATTCCATGTTTGCATACCTGAAATGTCATTGTAACGACTCCAGACTGTGATTTATTTGATTATATTTATTAAAAAACATTAATATATACACGTGTTGTTTTTTATTTTTTTTAAAAAAACGGGTTACGTGTGTTTTGGGTGGATTTGGTTCTTTAAGCTTTTTGGCGTTCTACCTCAGATGTATTTTTGATGTTTAATATGTCAAAAATATATATTCTTCCGTGAGTTTGTTGTTTTTTGTTTGTTAAAAT
Organism: Ctenopharyngodon idella; assembly: GCF_019924925.1. Taxonomy (NCBI): domain Eukaryota; kingdom Metazoa; phylum Chordata; class Actinopteri; order Cypriniformes; family Xenocyprididae; genus Ctenopharyngodon; species Ctenopharyngodon idella. The sequence goes on along the minus strand of NC_067243.1, from coordinate 4,873,294 downwards.
TTCTATACAAGTAAATCAGTCTGAATGCTAATGCTAACTGCTCTTTGTCATATCCGACGTTAGCTCTGCTAGCAAATCTCGAGTGTTTTTGAGCGGTATAATGATCATATTTGACAGCGACAGAGGTGACGTTTGTGTTTTTATTGATGAGGAGTTTGTGATTGATCTGTTGGGCTTGATTTGTGTGACGGTTTGATCAGTTGGTCGTGTGTGTGTGTGTGGTTGTGTGTGTGTGTGTGTGTGATGAACTCGTGCTTACAAAAGCTAAAGCGGCTAAACAACGTGTGTGTTGAATAGAAAGACACAAGATTACTGTATTCCTCATAAAGGAATATAACGTTAGCAATATTATGGTATTCTTGAAGTACCTTCGAAAATCTTAAGTGCCATAATGCATGCATATAGACATCATTAAGCATTGTAATACCATGGTAGGACATCACTTCTTTAAAAATTGCCATGGTATTACCATGTTTTTGGACATGTACTATGATAGTACTTTGGTATTACCATTACTTTGGACATGTACTATGATAGTATTGTGGTATTACCAAGTCTTGGGACATTTACCATGGTATTACCATGTTTTTGGACATGTACTATGACAGTATTGTGGTATTACCATATTTTTGGACACGTACTATGATAGTACTGTGGTATTACCAAGTCTTTGGACATGTACCATGGTATTATCATTCCTTTGGACATGTACTATGATAGTATTGTGGTATTACCAAGTCTTTGGACATTTACCATGGTATTACCATTCTTTTGGGCATGTATTATGATGGTATTGTGGTATTACCATGTTTTTGGACATTTTTCCATGGTATTACCATTCCTTTGGACATATGATAGTTTTGTGGTATTACCAAGTCTTTGGACATGTACCATGGTATTACCATTCCTTTGGACATTGTGGTATTACCATTCTTTTGGACACGTACTATGATAGTATTGTGGTATTACCATGTTTTGGACGTGTACTATGATAGCAACGTGGTATTACCGTGTTTTTAGGCATGTACAGTGATAGTAATGTATTCTTGAAAGTATGTTGGAGTAACATGTAAATACAAATGCATAATTTTAGTTTTTATATCAATCAAAATATCGTGGTAATACAATAACGGTACTGTGGTAAAGTACTTTTTGTGAGGAAGGCACTATAGGTGTAATCATTAGTACCGACAGGGCTTTTAATGGCAGATGTAGAGAGCAAGTGGTTGATATTTAATGGTAGCAAATAAAATATAACGATAATTCTTCATTTACTCACCCTTGTATTGTTACATACAAACCCAATGACTGCTATTGAACACAGAAAAAGTGAATTTGGAGGCTTTCAGGCTCCAAAATGACAAAAAAAAACATCATTAGTTTATATGACTTGTGTAAGAAGTCTTAAGTCATATGATAGCTTTTATGAGGAACAGATCCAAATTTATCATATGACTTCAGAAGACATTGCATTATGTTTATGCACTCGGCAGACTCTTTTATCTAAAGTCACTGACATTGAATTAAAGGTATGCATTTTATCAGTTTCTGCATTCCTTGGGAATTGAACCCATGACTTTGGTGTTGCTACTATTTCGTTGTGAATCATGGGTAATGTAGTTTTTCACCAGGAATTTTGCTGTGGGTTTTTGGCTTCAGCAAACCATTGATTAACAATCTCGTAGCTAACAGTAGGTCTGTCTTTAACACTTTATAAGTTATCTGAAAAAAATGGCGAAAAAGAATAGGATTTTTACTTCCGGAGCCTGACTGTTGCACTCATGGGAAAAAAAGCAACTGGTACATTATTCAATTTCTAATAAAAGTCATGCATGTTTTGTTTGAGTAAATGATGGCAGAATTGTCTTTGTTGGGTGAACTGAGAACACACACACACACACACACACACAGACAGACTAAAAACGTTCAGGTTTCAGCAGTGCATTTATAAAGCAGTTTGGTAGCACAAGGGTCATTCATCAGGAAAAACGGCAGCTTGATTTGTTTCGATGTCAGTTTGTCTTCCTACTGCAGTAATTATAGTGTCCTGTTTAGTTTGCTGAAGGGCAGAATCATCCCTCGAGCTTCTTTCCTCATTCCTGCTCTGAAACTGCACAAAATCTTTGTGGAAAAAGCCGTCCTCTTCCTTAAAGTGAGCCAGCGTTGACATTTGCTCCTTTAATGATCAGAGATTCAACTGTGCTCGCACACACACAAAAGCCTTGAAAATTTACACTTTGCATTAATAATTCAAGGTCTGCCAGCACTCTTGGCGTCGATTGAGTGGACCGAGGTGCTTTTCCGCGGGTTGACGCAGGTTCAAAGACTTCGGAGTCATTACGACTAATGTAACATCATCAAGTTCAATTCACGCAAATTACTGTCTCTTGACATTTGGCAGCGTCTGTTTCCATTAAGTTCAAAACAACAGTTTCTGCCAAAATATCACACTGTACTGCCAAAGACGGTCTGATGTTCTGCTGAGGCTCCAAGACTGTAAATATTCGTAATGTATAGTTGCAGTTCTGGATGCTGATTGGTTGATATGGCATTCCAGGTGTTTTATTGTACACTATATCGTAACATATAGATCGTCTAGCGAAATTATGCCTCTTTTACAACACTTTTATATTTATAGTATAGCACAAACTTGAGTATAATCATCTTTCAATTAGGGCTGTTATTAATAATTATTTTGGTAATCGAGTAATCGGTCGATTTATTTTTGATGATTAATCAAGTAATCTGATCATTTTTTGGTGGTAATAAAAATAGACCTAACCCTTTATAGAACAATAGCCTTTAAAATGACTTAAAATACAGAAAAATTACTAGGGCTGTTTAACGATTAATTGTGATTAATCGCATCCAAATTAAAGGTTTGTGTTTACATAATATATGTGTGTGTACTACTATGTATATTTATTTTGTATTTACAAACACATACACATGTATATATTTAAGAAATATAAATACAAAATAAATATACATAGTAGTACACAGACATATATTATGTAAACACAAACTTTTATTCTGTATGTGATTAATTGCGATTAATCATTAAACAGCCATAATTAAAATGAGGCAATAATAGTTTCAAATGAAGTATTAATCATATGGTTTTATTGAACAACACTAGCCAGGTTTCCACTAGACAGATTTGCGCAAAACTATTGCGATATTTTCTAAACGTCAATTAACGTCGATGTTGGTATGTTTTTACGTGTATCGCAGCTACCGCACTAGCCATTATTTTTAATCGAAGGACACTTAGGCATGTTATCCAAGCATTTATGGCAAAGAACGCCCCTTATACTTGAGGAGGGGCAAAGTATGAGGTGTTTCTGATCATGTGACTTTTACGTACGGCAGGTGGCCTGTAAATGCGGAAAAACTGTTTCCATTGAAGTTTTGCGAAATATTCCTTTTTCGAATTGCCTGAAAAACCACCTCATGCAAACATAACTTTTTTGTGATATATGGGAGTTTTTGCGAAATTGACGTGTTTCCATTGGGCGTATTTTCACTTCGCAATTTCATTTTGCGCAATTTGAAAGGTATTGGAAACACAGCTACTGTTAAATTACGCATTCATATTCAACTTATGTACATTACGTATTATAATGAAAACGTCCACACATGTAAATGATAACAGTGCAACACTTCGCTATGAAACACAAAGCGCGTCAGACTTTATATGCATTTCCCATTAGAAACCCAAACAAACAGCACATGCAGAGACTGATTTAACTCTGAATCGCGCTGCACATTTATTTATTTAATTGAATCGCAGACTTTGTGATTTCAAAATAGCACTATACTAAATTATGATTTTTATATGGCTTTAATATATTGTGCAACCTTAGAAAATGGTCTAATAATGTGATTCTTGTTTGTGGAATGCGCCACTTCTGGAATTTTGCCGGTTAATCGACACAACTGAGGATTTTTTGCAATCAAGTACTCGAATTTAATCGAGGAATCATGACATCCCTACTTTCATTGTATGTGCAGAAAATGCAATGACCAATATTTTTGATAGTGAAACGGTTTCCTGTTCAGTGCAATTGTATTTTGTATGCATTTATCAAGTATAACTATAAAAAACTGTGGCGCAAACTGGAAGTGCTAATGTTTGAGTAGATGGATGCATTTCAACTGCAGACGCTTTTGAAAACCTTGTACAATTCTGGAAATGAGAATTCAGTTCCAGAAATAAATAGTTTCGGAAAGTACCTGACTTTATGGCACGTTTTTAGGGTTTATGGGTTTCATTTTGAATTGCACTCAAGCTCCAATCAATGTGGTGGTGCTCTGATCTGTGTCGTGTGCATTAGAGTTATTTTCATGGTAGTTCCCCGTTTTGGTGACCGAAACTGTTGTTTGACTCTGGAGGTTATGTTACCTAGTTTTCCTGGATTGCTTCTGGCTTTGAGCGGATAAGTGCTGAAAAGCACCTGAAATCTGAGCTTTATTCAAGATTTACTTGACGCTTGGTGTTAGCGTGCATCGTTTATGAACTTAATTGTGTCACTTGGCTCTTGGTCAGAAACTCATTTGGTCATTTTGAGATTATTGCCATTGGGAAAATAGTTTTTTTATGATTATTAATGTAATATGTAGTAATGGTGTCTTATTGTATTGCTCTTGTTGCCATTTTTCAAAGCACTACGCCTCTGTCACAGTGATTTAACCCAATTTTTTAATTAATTTTTGGACTAAATCCCTTCACTGATCAACCAGTCTGTGGTTTGAAGGATAACTTGCATTCAGTACGGTTTGATTCATGTTCAGTATCCAGCAGAAGTCTTTTTGGCATCAGGTGCAGTTGTGGTCGGAGTTGTCCTGATCCACAACAAAGCCTCCTGGAGATAAATGGCTTGCTGGGGATTTCTGTTCCTGCGCCGAGTGCGGTGAGGTGAGCTCAGGATAACGTCTGCAAAGTTACTCTCTCTCTCTCTCTCTCTCTCTGTCTCTCTCTCTCTCTCTCTCTCTCTCTCTCTCTCTCTCTCTCTCTCTCTCTGTCTCTGTCTCTGTCTCTGTCTCTCTCTGACATTTTGTTATCATGCTGCCATTTGGCAGGAACCCAAGTGGATTCTAGCAGAGTGAAAGATGAACGGTTTGCTCATCGGATCCAGGAGTGTTTTGAATGACGGGTGCGGTACAAGTCCTTATATACACTCTAGAGCGGGACGCCATTCAGGATTTTACACCCCTCATAAAAGCCATGTAACTGTCTTGAACCGCAGTGAGTTATGGCCTCATCTTCAACTCACTGTTGGAGGGCGATTTTGTTTTCATTTCTAGTGATGAGGTTTTTTTTATTTTTTTTATTCCAGTTCCACAGTCCAGATCTGGCTATCTGTGGTCACGCTGGACATTATTCATTGACTTTTACTTGGAAAATTACACCATAAATGATGGAAGTTGCATGGAGTTTTATATTTTTAGCAACAGTTGAGAGTTTTCTTTGTCTGTTAGCATTTTATTGTTCCACTTAAAGGTTTTTAAATGAGTTTTCTTCACTCTAAAAAAACACTGGGTTAAAAACAACTCAATCTGGGTTGTTTTCAACCCAAGAACTTGGGTAAATATAGGACAGAACACATGTTGGGTTAATTTTACCCAGCAAATTGGGTTGTTTATTTAACCCAGCATAATGGGTTGATTCATGTTTACTATAGCTTATTACTAGCCTTTTTTTCATACATGAATTAATGTTTACGGATTAATTTAAATCCTCCAAACTTTTTTTAAATACTCCACACAACTACTGGTTTGCATGATAGTTCCTTTATTTTCGATCATATTTTATAGTATAGCATATTTTATATCGTTTTTAATACATATTGCGTACATTTAAGCTTGTTTAACAAATATTAGAAGTAAAAATGAAACATTTAGAAGTGATTCAAGTGTAATGGACCAGTCTCTGTTGTCCTGTTTCCACCGTAACGGCGCTGGATCTCGTGCTGGAGATGACTCGCGTTCGGCGGGGGAACTGATAACTTCAGACCGCCGCCTGCGTTTCACTTGTAGCTGAAAAATGCTGTGACTGACTCCATAACCTGTCCATAAACAATCAGTGTACAATTCTGAGAACATATTTTATCATCCTTAGTACTTATATTCTGTATCTTTTTGAATAAAATCATAAAATTTTATGCAAGGCATCAGGCGTTTCCATCACGCGAAAAGACCAATGCGACACTCGTTTAGGTGACTCACATCGCGTCCCTGTATGATGCTTTGCATAAAATTAAACAGTATACAGAACAATAACGAATTTTTAGATAAAATAAAATGTGCACAAACCTGTATTTTATTGAAGACATGCACCAATTTGATGGAGCTGCACTGCTCTCTCCTGAAGAGGGCGCAAAAATCCCGTGATAAATAACTCAGCCCCTGGGTTATTACGTCTGACCCAGGATCTGTGCAACACAAAAACTACCCAAACACTGGGTTGTTACGTCTGACCCAGGTTCTGGGTAACACAAAAATGACCCAAACGCTGGGTCGTTACGTCTGACCCAGGATCTGGGTAACACAAAAACGACCCAAACGCTGGGTTGTTACGTCTGACCCAGGATCTGGTAACACAAAAACTACCCAAACACTGGGTGGTTACGTCTGACCCAGGGTCTGGTAACACAAAAACGACCCAAACGCTGGGTCGTTACGTCTGACCCAGGATCTGGTAACACAAAAACTACCCAAACACTGAAAAAAGAACCCCCCCAAAAATGACCCAAAAGGCTCAACCCAGGACAGAAAAAACAACCCAAGATTGTTAGTGTTGTTTTTGTCTTGGAGCAGTGTTGAAGCTTCAATGCATCAATGGACTTTTGACACTTTTGAGTTCTTGCTAAACCTCCTCACGAGGTTCAATGGGCTCTAAATGTTCAGTTGTAGATATGTTTGACCAGATGTATAGCTACTTATGCTTTGTTGTTGGATTTTAATAATGCATGTCTTTGTTGTCATTTGTGTTTTTTGAAATAGTCAAACTTTTGGTCATTTTGATGATATCACCATCTGAAAAATAGTTTATTGCGATTATTATTATAATAAAACAAATGCAATTAGTTATTGAACATTGGAATCTTCAAGACAGCATTGGACAAAGCAAATTTTATGCTCATTTGGCACTTGACAAGTGTTTAATTTGTACTCTGAAATGTTTTGTCTTCAAGCAGAGCTCCTTGTCATTTGCAGATGGTGCTAATTTGTGTGTCCTTGCGTGTTTGTTTTCATTGTACCTCTGTCAGTTGCAGATAGGGAGTCGCAGACAGATGTGCTGAGATCTTTTTCTGTTAATGTGCTAAAATCAGTGCTGTGAATGTGGGGGATGTGAGAAGTTCAAACATCAGGAGAATGATTTGAGGCAGTGGCTTCGTCTTTATTTAATTACACTGTTATGTTTTCTTTCTCCAAGCAACTGATGGTGTTAATCTTTATTGACAATTTATTTATAGATGAAATTTGTATTTACATCTTGCAGAAGTGCAGCTGGAAGGCTGGTATAGCATTATTTCTACTTCCATGTGCTGGCACATCTTTCCGAATCATTCCCGAATCCGGTCACTGTTGGCCCTGTTCACCGTACATAATCCAGGGTTTGTACAGTCATGAACCTGGAAAATGCCAATTTCCAGGCCTGGAAAAGTTTTGGAAAAATCATGGAAATTTGTTTTACAAATATTTGCATAATAGAATGTTTAATCAGCTCTTGAATTTCGGTATTTCAAGTATAGCGCATAGTTTTACTCATTTTCGTAGGTTTCACAATTCCCACAATCATTTAGGCTATTCAATAAATGTAGGTTACATCGTGTCCTAACCAAATGCAACGCGACCCCACGACACACGATAAAAGGTGTCTTTTCCATGTTAATCTGAGTTTTCATCCTAACTAGCCTCGACGGCGACATGCGACGATTCCATTTTGGAAATGGTTTCTATTTTTCTGCGATGCCGCGACTGGAACAACAACACAAAGTATGGCAATGATAATATCAGGTAATGTTAACAGAATTGTCACTTGCCTAATTGGGCCACTGTTGCATTGTAACAAAAGTTTATCATTTGCACGTCTTTTTGAGTCTTGTTAATTTGAACATTCAAACAATTTTAAACAATCGGTACTCTGGTGCGCTCACATACAAAGAGTGTGCACATAAAGCCGCCTCACAAACTGCTTGTGAGTACCAAACTGAGTTCCTTTTCGCGGCTTATTGCAATTAAACGGCCAATCACACAGAAACATTATGCCAAAATGCCCATCTTGGCGAGTATCCTTGTAAACAAAGTCGTTTATGTCTTAAGTGAATGTATGAACGTAACAGTTGAGAAAGAAAATGTGTATCAGTATATTGGATCTGTGCATTCGCTCTTAAAGTGACAGCAGCCTAATAAACCTGCTGTCATTAATGTTAATCAAACAAATGACAGATAAAATCATTCACTGCTCTTGACTGAAAAACTTTTGTAGCTTTAATTTTAAGGATTAATCTGTGAGTGAGTGAACATTTAGGTGAGAGAATTTAAAAAAGGGCAAAATGCCCCTCATTCAGGCCCTGAGTTTAATTGATAGTGTTGGTTAAACAAATGACAATACTTAGCATTCAGTCGTGTGACATTATGTTCTTTGCATGGAGTAACATCTGGCACAGCCACAGCATGTACTTATTATTAAAACAAATAGCTAGCAAACAAAGTAGTCATTAATTTTATTTATGATATGCTATGATAAATTTGTATTTTTATTCTTATTTTACATATGTATATATAGACTTTCATGGAACATTAGGTCATAGACATTTATTGGTAAAAATGTGTACAAAACCTGATAATCACTAGACTAACACATCTCACGGTCATGTGATAATGCTGCCCGTGAACCAATCAAGATGTGAAATGAACACCTGCCACCTGCTAACTGCAGGAATATTTAGCTAGTAGACAAGCGGATGTGTTTGTCAGAGCTATCTAGCGCCGTGACCGATGACTGCGTTTGTGTTCATGAGATGTCAAAACATGTCAGGTGCTGCGTTTTTCTGGTGCCTTTTCATCCTTGTTCAGACCTCAGTGCTGTTTGGTTGCTTAAAGTGCTTTTTGTTTCAAGAAATCAGAAAGGACGCTAGTTAATGGCTGAACGTTATCGTGAAGTCCTTCATAATAATGAAAGAAAACCATTGTTAAACCATTACAAAACATTCATATTCTCTACAAAGCATATTCATTTTGTAGAAGTTAATCAGTTGAAAGGGGGACATTCCTGTGGATCAGGAATGTCCCATGAACTGTGTTCTTAACATGAAGAGAAACCTGCTTTTATTTCCAGGGATCTTGGTAGTTACGCTCACGGCTGCCACTTTTGTATGCAGGACTCGAGTCGTTGGTGTGAACTTGGCCAGCAAGCCTGCAAGCTGTCATTGAACCGACGAGCAGAATTTAAATGTTAACTCAAGCTGTCATGCGCTGACATACCGTGCACTAGCAATCACAGCAGCTCAATGAAATAGCTTATTTTCCTTCCCGCACTGATGTTGAGATAGATCTCGTCTGGATCTTATCTTTACGGGATCAGGACCTTAAAGAAGCACATGCTTAACTCAACAAGTAGGGCTGCATTTTCTCAGGAAAAGTTCGCTCCAGCTGCAAAACACCTTCGTACTACCATTGGTCTGTGACGATAACGTAATAGATGTGCGCTGAGGCTCCGCCTTCTTTCACGCAGAACTCTTCTGACTCATTTCATCTGTTGAGTCCGTCGAGGTAAGATCTCCACGGGTGAAATCATGAACACACTGGATAGCCGCTTTATAGTAGGAAATGAAGTTGCTTGCTTTTAAGCAATCTATTGAATAAAATGCCATATAAATAAACATGACGTGACTTTACTGGAGTGCTAATTTGCAGAGCTTGTGTTAACATCGCTGCGCACGTATTTCGAGCTTCGTTTTACCTCCAAACAAAGAACGAAAGGAACTTCGCCGTGAGTATATTGGGGCCTTAAAAAGGGCTGGGACAATACATTGATTCTAGATTTGCGATACAATGAATCATTCATAAAGTTTGAAAAGGTTGACGCGAATTACAGTGGTGTTCGCAGTGGCCTGTGTTTTCATTAATCTCGCGTAGTAAAAGCTTTCTGAGCCGAGGTGCAAGTATATTTAACCACTTACATGACTCAGCCAAACGCACGAGTGCTCTCCAGCACTCTTCTTCACGAGCATTTGAGTGTGCGGTTAAAAACTAGCCTAGAGCGCCATCTGCTGTTAAAACTAAACTCGGAAACTATTCGAGAGAGAAAATATCAGAATCGACCCAGAATCATTGTATCGTGAATCGATGTATTGTCCCAGCCCTAGCACACCCCACTTAAACCTAAAATAATAGTTCATAAAGTTCGAAAAGGTTGAAGCGAATTAAAAGGGTGTTCACAGTAGGCTGTGTTTACATTAATCTCATGTCATAAAAGCATTCTGAAAGTATATTTAACCACTTAGATGACTCAGCTGAACACATGATCGCTCTCCAGCGCTCTTCTTCATGAGCATTTGAGTGTGCGGTTAAAAACTAGCCTAGAGTGCCATCTGCTGTTAAAACTAAGCTCGATTCGAGAGAGAATCGTGATACATTCAGAAAATATCAAAATCGATCCAGAATCATTGTATCGCGAATCAATGTATTATCCTAGCCGTAGCCTTAAGCCATGTCGCTCTATCAACAAGTGTGGGCAAGACGTATTTTCACTTCAGTTCAGTCGATGTCTTTTTTTTGCTGTCACCATCCTGTTCTTTCTTAATAGAAACTTGATCTAAGTTACATCTTTGCTAGAGGGATTTGTCCAAAAACTTACGCAGACTAGCGGCATTCCTCAAAGAGTTTTCTTATTTCTCCCATCCCAGAGGGAATGTTCTAATCAGAGTGTAAATAAACCAGTTGTGATCTGGCATATGTTCTTCTGAGCGAACGTTTTCTGAACTCCCTCTGCGACTTAAAGACTATCCGCAACACTCAGGCGCGGTGGCGCGCAGATAGCAACTGTAGCTTTTAGGAAATTCAAGCAGCATGTAAATGAGATGGAAAAGGATGATGTTTGAGCTGTGCGAAGGACCCAGGTGATGTCGTCTCTGTTCAGACTCTCATTTGGCTTTCAGCGGAGAGTAATTTAGGTGAAGCTGAGAGAGACTGCTGGAGGAAATTAGATTGAAAGGGTTTTTGCTGCCGCATCTACTGACCGCCAACTGAACCCGATGACTGACAGGAAAGTGACAGCGAGGGAGAGGAAGTGGAAAAGAAAGGTAAAGCGAGGGATGGAAGGAACAGATTTCGTATCACTTTAGCTGCCTCTCAGGACTTTCCACCTGGACTAGACTAAACAGTTTTAACTGGACTTCATCTGCAGTGCCTGAATTGCACACAGCTGGTTGTGAATTCTGATGACATGTTAGTTCTGTTCCTAAACGTAGTGTGCTGACTACTTAGGAAGCATCCTAACAATCACGGTTTCTTGTAAATGATTTCACATTGCACAAATACCAAATTAAAATTGATTCAATAGTTTAATGTTAACAGCTATGCAGCGAATAATCTAATAACAAAAGTTCTCCATCTTGGCATTTGTTGCAATGCATTCTGTGATTGACTGCGTAGGTAGTTGACTTCTAAGACAGCATCTTAACGGTCGTGAACAGCCTGTGATGCATTAAATGCTGTCTAGATAGGCAGCTCACTATGTTTATGGTACTTCTAGAATGGTGGATCATTCAGCCTCGTTTCATTAGGTTTGAAAGGACGGTTGCAGTTCTTTGGTCCCCTGTCGCTCAATGCTTGACCCAAATATCCAGAAGTCTCTACTTCTCTGACTGCTTGAGTACTCTGTTGAGTTATCTGTCAAGCACTTATTCAAAATAACCAATGTGCACAAGTTTGAATTATGTCTGTAGGTCATGGTATTTTCTTGGCTTTGTAATGCTTCTGTTGACTGCTTCTATTTGGGGTGGAACGGATTGTAGTTGATCTGTAATCAAGATTTTGAAATCGGAATTCATTTTTATTGTGTCACACTGCTGTCACTGCCTAATATGTCATCTACTCATTTTCCCATAGAAATCAGCTTAGAAAGTACCCAAGTTTGATGTTGGTTATTGACTGAAATGTTGAACCCCAGTCAGGTCACGGGTGAATATGCTCCACTACAGCGGATCTGTGTTTGGCTCCCAACCTCCCTCTCTGTTTCTCTCAAACCCGCCATAAAGATCCTTTTATCCGTCTCCTCCCCCACGGCCTCAAAGTCCTGCCTGACTCAGAGGCGGTTTGCTGACAAAAAAAGACAAACAACATGTGAGATTTTCTCTTTTGCAGTGTTGTGGCTGGTGCTAAGGCAGCTATTGGCTATATTATATATCTCAAAATATAAAGTAGTTAAAAAAATATTTAGTCAAGTCAAATTGATCTGTATAGTGCTTTTCAAAATACACATTTAAAAGTAGCTTTACAGAAAATCATGATGTTAAGGTTTATAATAGATGCTTTTAGCTGATTAGAGTTGGGTGATAATATAGTTTACGTTTTGCTACGATATAAACAATCAAGCAATTGAGATTTTCTATATAGCCTGTATCGCCCTATATGAATTAGGTTTGTCAAAAGTACCGACTTCAGTACTGAAATATTAAAAATGTGATTTTTTCACCAGCATTTTCCCCTAGCATTTTGAGCGCTGTTGAGCGGATTCTTAAACACCTCTGATTGGCCATTGTGTTCACGCACTCAACAGATAGGTCTGTGATTGGCTACAATGATCAACGTTTTAAAAACATGTTTACTGAGCGCTTACATAGATACACACGGGAGTGTTTGAAAGCAGGCGTCAGTGGATATATTAGGTATCCTCTGATAGACGCCTGCTTTCAAACGCTCCTGCGTGTATCTGTGTAAGTGCTCGGTGAAGAGTGTCAAAGGTTTCTATTTACAACATCTTTTTGAAGCGTTGATCATTGTAGCCAATCACAGACCTATCTGTTGAGTGCATGAACACAATGGCCAATCAGAGGTGTTTATGACAGTGCTCAAAATGCTAGGGGAAAATGCTGGTATTGTCATATTAACATTTCAGTACCGAAGTCGATACTTCTGACAATCCTAATATGAATATACTGTATAAAGTTGGACATACTTGTGTATCCAATTTTATATAAAGAGTTAGATGATAATATAGTTACATTTTAAAAAAAAATTTCTAAATCAACAGAATTTTTACTGCGTCAGTACAATCATATTTATCTTCTTATAAAACATTTTAATATTTTTAAATGTCACAGGCACGTCGGTAAACGTTTTTGAGTTACTAAACAAAGGAATCGCTGAAGTAAGTTTTTGATTCATCGAAACGAACTGATTCACAGACTTGACGATGATTTAAACCAATCGCTATTAAAAGTCTAAATAAAATACTTACAATATTTCTTGCTTAATTTAAATCACCAGCACAATCATTGTGAATGTGATCTATCTAGCTGCCGTCTGTGTATTGAGGGTTTGTTTTCAGATGTTGAGCACATACACGTCTTGTGGTCATGTGGAGATCGAAGAATCCTTCCGCTCTATAATGGGACCAGATTTCCCAGAACCCTTTACATTGATTAGCATTACTGCATTTACTCCTGATTTGGCAACAAATGACCCATTCATGCTTTTCCCTGTTTGTTTCAGGACCTAAAACTATAAAAGTTATGATTGTTCCTGTTTGAGGATGTTTTTTTATATGCTAAATTTCCTCTCTGGGATCATTCTCTGTTGCTTTCCTCCTCAAATCTCCAGCGTGAAGTTGAAGCAGCTTTAGCGTCAGATCAGAAGTGTGAGTGAAATGCCCTCTCAGTCATTGTTATGAGCTCCTGGCACATTCCCTGTGGGGGGAAGACAATTATATGCTTCCTCTGAGCTGGGTCACGCAGAGGCGAGGGTGGAGGCTACTGAACAAAGCCTGCTGGGAGGTTGTTGGTTGAACACAGGAATCTTCCTGTTTGTGTCTGTCGTCTCTGAAGGGATGACTTCAGTAGATCCAGAAGACAGCTGGCTGGCTGGTGGGAAACCTCTTTAGTCGAGTTGCCTTCAGGACTTTTTGTGTGGAGTTACAAAATCGTTCTGATGTTTTGAAGAATGCGTCAGTGTTCTATTTTTGTAAATAACTGGCTAACATTCCAATGTTCCAAAATTCAAAAGCATTCTAAATAATTTTAAGTAATTAACCAGTAGGGTACTTAAATTTCTGGGAAATAGCTTTGAAGGAAAGCATCTGCTAAATGTATAAATGCAAATGTTTACTATAGCATATCTGTGATTTCACTTAAGAAAGAACTATAATCCACTTACCATTTTTTTTAAAACCAGTTTTTCATATTATCAAATTGTTGTAGCATTGATGTTTTTATAGAGTGGTGCAGGGATGACGTCAACCTAGAAGACTAATTCGCCGCTGGTTCCCTCAAGATTTTCCTATGGGTTTTTATAATGGGGGTTTTTCAATTTATGAGTAAAATAAGGTCTGTGGTAAACATAACTTGACGATACTTGGATGTTTTGTTCTGCAATGAAAATTACACGCACCCATATCGAAAATGCAAATTTTGAAGCAGCTGTTTATTTAAAAAAAAAAAAAAATGTTTCTAGGAAGTAACTAAATAGGGACGGTTGGGGTTATGAGTGTGTAATTTACGTTGTGGAACAAAACGGCAAAGTATCGTCAAGTTATATTTACAACAGACCTTTATTTTATTTAGGGAACCAGTGGCGAATTAGTCCTCTGGGTTTTGACGTCATCCCTGCACCACTCTATTCGAAAAATCATGTTTTACAAAAGGGTTGTGTGCCATTCAGAATTTAAATCACTTTTTTGAGAATTTAATGTTTTGAAAATTCCAATTCAATTCCTGAATATGAATTGAGATTCCAAATGCAAAATTGCAATTCAAATTTGAATGTAAGAATAATTAAAATGAAATTAAATTCAAAGAAATTCATATAGCTGTAATTTTCTAAGTTTTTTTTTTTTAATCTTTTACATTTGTTTGCAAGTTTTGAAGAAAAAGATAGTTTCAGATAGGTAGATTGAAATTCTTCTTATATAAATTTGTATTTACTTTATGAATTTCATCATATTTAATAAATGAATTCTGTGTAAGAACACTTAATTTCCCAGAATGCATTGCCTAAGATGAATTGACTTAAATTCAGTAAATTCCTCTTCCTGTCATTACCTGGCGTAAAGAAGCAGTTGAAATTTTCAAAATTTAAGATCAAGGTTACGGTGTGAAATGTATTCTATGCATTTCTCTGTGATTTGTCTTTGTGGTGTTTTCAGAGTGGATGTGTCATCTGTTGTCGGTTTGTCAAAGTATCTTGACAGAGCAGCTTTAAGGAGCAGGTCTCTTTGTAGTGGGATGATAGAACACAAACAGATGAGAATCTCCAGCGCCGGCAGCAGAAGGTCAGAGACGTTCTTGCCGGGAGGGAGATAATGAACAGCAGTCCTTCATGAGAGAAGTTTCTAAAAAGACGTTTCTTGAATTCACTCACCACTTTTGCTGAAGCTTTGATGACATCTAACAGCTCAATACCACTAATCCTGCTTTTCCTTTCGCCGTATTTCTCAGATGCTGTGCCATATTTCTGCTAGAATGGACAGGAAATAATGCGTGCTGTTGTTTTTGTGAATGGATTTGTTCAGACCCTGCACTTCTGGTTAGCTGATTCACTCAGATTAGTTCAAACTTGTCTTTTATCAACAGCAAATGACAAAGTGAGTGCATAAAAGTTGTATAAATGGAATCATTAGCAGATGTGAAAGTTGAACAGAGTTGCTCTTGACAGGAAGCTTGTGTTCAGTGTCGTCTTTGCAGTGGCTCTGACTGACCGTGTCCAGCTCGGCATGTCCGTCTCAGTTACGCGTGACCGGCCCGTGGATAGGCTGGAATGTAAATCAGTTGATTATTTCTGAAATGCCATTCAGCTCATGCCAGCAAGTTTTTGGAAAAAAGGCTTTGAAAGGTTTTGTTTTTCGTGTCTAGTATAAAGACTACGTTTTATTTTTGATTAGTTTGAACAGCCTTGGCTCTGGGTCCAAATGCCCCACTGGGTCCAAATGATCTTATATTTTAACTCTACTTTAGCAAGCAGCACAATTTCGGTAACATAATGTTTCATGTTTGTGTCTAATAGGCTTGCTGCGATAGTCGGTGTTAACGGTGTTAGCCGCAACACTGGTTACATCACATTCCCCCACCATTGTTTTGTTTTTGTTTTTTATAGAAATAATAAGAATTTAGTTCAGTTGGAGAACAGACACTACAACTAAAAACTGAACGTGTCTGAGCCAATGCCATGTGACCCAAACAAGAGTCGAAATCTGACTCCTGCTGCTGGTCTGTGCTGCATTTATCACGAGAGTGAGGAGTTGACTGACAAGACGATGGCGGAAGATTTGGTTTCAAAGCGCCTATTTGGCAATATTTTGGATTTAAACCTAGTGCTAATAGGGAACCTGCAAATGATTAGTCGTGTTTTTCTAGTTGTTGTGTTTGAGCCGCCCCAAATTGGCGCTAATATGAAAGCGAAAGTAAAATGCGCACAGGGCATTCGTAAAGGTGTGTGTCGATAACGGTGGTACCGGTGTTGTCGCACATTGATTAACCGGTGGGAAAATTTCCTCACCGTCACATCCCTAGTGTCTAAGTGGTGATTCTTGATGTCTTTTAGACAATTCTTGGAAATCGCATTGCAAATTGTTTTTACTGTTTTACTACGCAATATCACATGTTTTCTGGCCACGAAGACTCGTGAAGACTATGTGCAACTTCTTGTTCACCCAAAAATGAGATTTCTGACACTGTTTACTCACACTAAGGTTGCTGATATGACTTCATAAAACTTGGAGGAAATCATATGGACCACTTTTTTTATTATGTTTTTATGTATTTTTTGTCCATTTAGGTGATTAAATGAGCTGAATGAACAACATACATGTTTGGAACGACTTGAGATAAATTTGTTTATGGGTGAACTGTTCCTTTAATGGTGTTCCAGCCCTCTAGTTCTTGTTTGTTTCATGATAGTGGCATTTCTTGTTGATCCAGTTACATGTCTGGATCATATTTTACCTCAAAATCAAAAGTGGTAATTTGCTTAATGGTCGTAAATGGTTTTGTTATTCGGTAAAACAAATACTTTTAAGTTTGTAGTAGTAATTGTTCTGCTGGATTTATTTATGCTGATTTAATAATCCAGACATATTGATACTGACTACTTTTTGCACGTTATTGTAATGACAATTTAGGGGCAAAATGTGCAGAACATAATGTCAAAATGTAAAAGTCTTAAAGACAAGCTTACTTTTCTTAATGCAATAATGAGTTTAACAACATACAGGTTTGGGACGACTTGAAGTTTTGTTTGTGGTTGAACTTTTCCTTTAATGTCGTGATCATTTTACTGACTCTTGCTAGATGATCCAGGTGGATGCTGCTCTGATGTTTCATAGATGATTCACTCTCTCGTCTGGATGGATAGTAGAAAAGTGGTTTATTTGGTACCATTTTTATAATATTTCCATTCTGGTGTCAGTGGGATGGTGGTAGACATCCGTCACAGCGCAGCTGCAGTCATTGTTTTGTTGGGTTCATTGCCCCCTGTCACCATCCAGCTGGGATTTAGTTTGCCAGCCTTTCACATCTCCTCGTTCGACTGCAGAAAAACAGTTTTCACTTTCTGTGCCAGCCAGTTAATAAACCGTCAGCTAGAATGTCTCTTTTCTTTTGTTCAGCTGAGAGACCTTGGGTGGGCGATTGGCAGAAAGAATTGCACAGTTCGCAAGATTGTGGTGATAACTCAGTCCATTTATTTCAGCGCGGGCCTCGTGTTACTGTGAAAAGTGTTTTTAAAAATATCAGAGCTTCAGAATATGAATATAGAAACACTGGTAATGTACTTTAAAATTCAAGATACTGTTGAAAGCAAAAACACTGTCAGTGCAAATATTGATCATCAGTATTTCTGATGCTTTTCTGTGTCTCTTTGTATTGTCGAAGATGGAGAATTTGGTACTGAAGTGGTTGTATTGTGTGTAGTGTCATAATTTAAAGGGATTAATTTAGAAATGCAACATTTGGTTTTTAACCACAACTGATATCAGAGAAGTTCAAGAGTCTAATTTAATCCCCTTCAAAGTACTGCACCTGAAAATATTAATGCCAAAAAAGGAGAAACTCAGTTTCAGTAACAGACTAGTTGGTTGTCATACATGAGTCATGTGTAACCAGATTCTTCAGTAGATCTGTTGTTTGATGGGGAAGCACTTTCGTTGGTTATTTGAGTGTTTCATCTGCTGGATGTTGGTGTAAGACATTCCTCAGTGGACCCCTGACTCTTGCTGGGGCCCCACGGCTCCTTAATCACTCCAAACATGAATGTGGTTTTCCAGCCCTCTTTCTCGTTCATGGCCCTGGACTTTTCATGATGGTGGCTTTTCTTATAGATCCAGTCACATGTCCGACTCATTTTTCACTTCAAACTCAAAAGAAATGTAGTATTTGGCTTAATTTTTTGTGTATTATTTAGTAAATCCAATGCTTTTAAGTTTGTAGTAGCATTTGCTCTACTGAATTTAATACATTCTGCTTTAAAGGGAACCTATTTTGCCCCCTCTTCACAAAATATAAGTCTCTGGTGTCCCCAGAATGTGTAGTTTCAGCTGAAAAATACCCCACAGATCATTTATTATAGCTTGTCAAATTTGCCCCTATTTGGGTGTGAGCAAAAACACGTCATTTTTGTGTGTGTCCCTTTAAATGCAAATGAGCTGCTGCTAACAACAACAAAGCTGGAGAATCTCACGCAGCCAAAATGAGGATTGTCAGTAACGGTGTTCAGCCTTACATTGTTCAAACCGGAGTCGACACTGATGGAGAGACTCAGGAAGAAGTTACAACTTTTAGAATGAAACTGGACGTTTCTGAATGGTTAGTGGATAAATTTATGTAGTTGCTGTGGAGTTGATTCAACTCATCCACTAGCATGTGTCGTCATGTTAATCTTCTGTGCAAATCCAGCGTTGAATTGACCCTCGTTTGTGAAGCAGTCCAGCATAAAATGACGGCATGTCAACAACACTCTACTACAAAAACTCTTCCTCTTCTCTAAAGCAGCCCAACATATCCCCGCTCCCTTTGATGTGTGTTCCTGGGGGCGGGGTTTATGTAAATCTTAGGGTTAGTGATGTCACCAACCCAGGAAGAAGCTTGTTGTAGTCCCTACCAGCCGTTTGTTGTAGTCCTTAAAAAGCGATTTCTGTAAAAGAAAATATCTCCTTTCGCATTGAACTTTGATCATCGTAACTTTGCAGATGTTGTTTATGCTCAAACTGCAACATTATACACGAAGTTAAAAAAGTGAAATTATAATCAACCACCCCTTTAAAGATCAGCTTAATTTTCTTTATGCAGTATTTATTTTATTACTTTTTTTGTCTGTCAGTTTAAGGGTGAAATATGACTTGTATATTTCTTAGTGTGGTTCATCCAAATCATGCCTCAAAATTTGACCAAAAACCTGCATAGCAGAAGTTTGTTTTGCGGTGCTCTTGTTCCTCAGAACTCACTTTTTGGAGGTTCCCCTGTGATCTTGGAGAGTTTTTATTTTTGAAGGCATGACGAGAGAAGTTTGGAATGGGTTCGGCTCATGATCTGCAGGTGTCGGTGTGTGGAGGGCTTGAAATTGCTTAGGGGAACCTTGGCCCAAGTTGTAGCATGTGTTTGTCATAAATTTATTGGCTTGAATAAACACAATTGAACACACAGCTGCCGCCCATATTGTGGCTTTGCAAAGGCGCGTTTTGTAAGCAAATTTGTTGAGTAGGAGGTAAAGGTGTTAAAAAAAGCCCTTGCATTGTTGCCCTTTTCTGTTGCATGATGATTGTGGTTCTTTTACAGCATGCAAATAAGCATTACAAACTTTTTTTCAGAAGTAGGGTTCCAGGTTTCTTCCTCATTCTTAGCTCAGATGCCCATCGTATCCCATGCACGACACGTCTGTGGCTGTATTTCAGCACTCAAACATGCGTGACTCTGAAAAGCCTGCATAAATAACACATTCTCCTAATCAAAACAGATGGCAGTCTGTTGTGGTTTTGGTTTTGTGCTGATTTTGTGTGCCTAAGATTCTTCTGAAAACCACATCTGAACCCAACTTCATATCCCAGCCCCCACACTGGGTGTGACCCACATGGCAAATCCCAATTGCTTCCTTATAGTAACTGCTAGGCATATGCAAAACTGCATATTTTTAAAATCTACCAGTTGGTGGGTTGTCTAAACAACTAGTCGGTCTTGTAAAGTTAGACTACAGTAGTTTAGGGACCTTTTAGATCGGAATAATTGGCTTTAAAATTTGGTGAAATGGGTCCGTGTGTTTGGTGGAAGTGATTGTGCTTCTGTAAAGAATTGCATTTGAGACACAATTGAACACGAATATGAAGACTAACGTGATTAACAGCATGCTGAAAAACTCAAAACTCATATGCATCCTATTCACAGCACTGTACTAGTAGTGTTTTCAATGTGCCTTTCAAACACACAAAAAAATCTGATATGATTTCCAGAAGCTCTAAGTACTTGCATACACATTTACACAAGAGAATAGAGAGAAAGAATTAACAAAGTAGAATTTAATAAAAATGTAATGTAATATACATTTAGAAATGTTAGATGAGTAGACTTAAGGTAACGTAAAGTAATATACAGACTGTTATAATGTACTGTATAAAAATACTGTTAAAGCACCAGATAAACAAGTCCGCCTCACCGATCCACAATCCTGACTCATTCTAGCATGAATGTACGTTTGGGGCAAGGGGGATTGTTATTTAGGTAAATTACAGTGAGATTTTACAGTGAACTATCCTGATTTGGAAATTAGCTGAGAGCAAAAGTGTCTGAACCTGAAGAGCTGAGCTGATCTCAACTTCATTTAAGTACTTAATTGATTGATGGTGTGTGTTTAGAAAACAAAGACTGGTTGGAAAAAATGAGTCAGACGAGGTTTGTGTAACCTGTCTACTCCTGCTGTGTTTGGTGTAGTTTTCTGTCGGCGTGTTGTCTTTAGGCCTTTGGTGCTCTTAAATTGTCATCTTGGCAACAAATGGCTTCTCTTCGCCGAAGGATCTTTTGCAGCAATTACCTTTGTATCAAGTGAGGCACTTTACTCCTTTCTCAAATTACTTCAAATTAGGACCTCACAGGACTTCAAATTAACTTTGTGTTGTCACCGTTTGCACGCAACGAAAGATGAACACGTTAAACGTTGGTATGAACAGCTACCACATCAAAGTTGTGACAAGTGTTGTTAGTTTAATGGCAGCACTTATCATTCTGTAGCTTTAAGTTTTCAGCCAGCAATGGTGTTTTTTTTGGGTGAAATGGATTTGTAAAATTTTAGAGAATCAACACTGTGCATCAGTTTGTCTCTGAACTACAAATGTGACGCCTGCAGTAAACACTTGGCAGTAAACTTTGCCAACGGAGGCGTCTTTGGCCTGAAGAATCATTGTTTTATGTTTCCAATTTCAATAGACCGTTGTCACGCCTTTATTGCACACTTTAACTTCCCACATGTTTGTACACTTCACCTGTCTTGTACACTAGGTTTATGACAGACTACTAGTAGTGTTTTGGATTCGCAAAATCATTTTGTTATTTTCAGAGACAAGCGTACTGCTTGTACAGAAAAGAGCAGCGTGAACATTTGTCAGAGATTCTCCTTTTGTGTTCCACAGAGGAAAGTTGATGAGGGTTTGGAATAATCTGAGAGTGATGACAGAAAGTTTGGGTGCACTGTACTTGTTTTTGACTTGGATGAAAAAGCCCTTCGTTTATTTTGCCAGGAAGCCACGCTTGTGAATAGTAGCACCATGTTCTTCCTCCGCCAGCAGCCTGCTCAATCCATCTGGGAGCTTGTCAGCCTCCTCAGCCGGGTACTCTGTGTGCACTGCGAACAGTATTTCTGTCCTCTCTGTGAATAGGCTGGAAATTATCTGTGACTTGAAGGCTGTAAACCCTCCTGAAGCCCTCACGCTCTCTTCCAGAGATTTCATGTACTGCGGGACCCGTCATCCGGGGTGCCAAATCAGTTAGCCTGTTCACACTGGAGCATTTGGAGTGAAACGTCTGGCCTGCTTTATTGACACACAAGGGAATTGAGATGAAAGGAGGCAGAAATGTTTCATTTATACCTGTGCCGTTTTTATCTTTGAGCACAAGGGTGCAATCAAAGTTTGCTGGCTTCTTAGGCTATGTCTGCATGAATTCAGATACACTTGAAAACTGAATTTTCATTTCAAAACGCACTCCGCCCACAGTAAACTTCTTGTCCACACTTAAACATCGGAAAATGTAAATCTTACTGTGCATGCAATTAAATGTAATAAAAGCTAACTGAGATGATACCGAGAGACCAAACATAATGGTGCGTGCACACCAAAAGCGAAGCGAATATTCGCATCACGTTACTTGCTCTAGATTACTCGTAGGATTACTTGTTTTTTGCGTCACTTGTGCGAATAAAAACATTGCACGATGTCTTCACGCACATCATCGTCATCATCATCATCAACAACAACAACATTCCTTTCTGTCATTTTTTTTCTGTCATCAACCATGTTGGAGGTAACTACCATTACTGCTTTGTACTTGTTCTGGAAGTCCCAAATATGCCGGAAAGCCAAACGTTGTTGTGTCTGGGTTCACATCACCATCCAGAGGCGCACACAACTCGGTGAATTTTAGCATCGATATTACGATGTGCGCATCTGCGATAGTCACATTGCAGGAAGTGTGATGTCTAGTATAGGGATCATTCCTATACTAGACATTGCACAATCCGTACAGACCAGACACCATGGTTTGAAACGAATGTGATTCCCAGATTAATTGCAATGTGTTTTAGCAGTGTTTTAGGTCCTGTCAGTTGTGTGCGCTGTTTTCTGTGCACAAACACGGAGCACATGAACACACAATTCTGTTCTCTTCTGTGTCTACTTGTGCATGAACGGTAACGTACATGCAAAATTATGTCAAAATGTCCATCTCTGCGAGTATCCGTGTAAACACGCTTGCTTATGGCTTAACGGAAACAAAGAAAACGGATGTGTATCATTATATTGGATCCGTGCATTCAGTCTTAAAGTGACAGCAGCCTAATATTTTTGCTGCTTTCTGTGTCATGAACGTTATCAAACAACAAAATACAAAGAGAAAATCACTTTTGCAGCTTTAACATTTATAAGTGAAGACTATACAGTGTTATTTTACATTTTAATTATTTATTTTTTGTTCCTGAATACTTACCTGAAAAATATAAAGCACTGTTTATTTCATTTAAATCACCCCATTCATTCTAGAATGATTAATTCTTTCCTAATAGAGCTATTCAAGTAATCTGGTGAATTTATTTCATATCGTAATATATGTCGCAGAAAAACAAAATATCGCAATGTCAGTTTTTCCAAAATCGTGCATCCCTAGTGTCGATGTAGCTTCAAAAAGAGCTTCTGATTGGAGAACCTCACAGTTGCGGCCCAAGCAAAAGGTCTGTTGCTGGCAGGGTCTTCGGAGCACGTCTATGTACACTTGACTTACCGTAATCGACAACCTGGCAGACGTTTGCACCCAAACAGACATTTTGGGGGCAATGCAGAATGGTACATCACGTACAGCTACAAATTGAAGTCCTGCTGAGCTTCCAGACCGGATGCTGCTCCTGACATTTTGCTGAGATGGAGTCTGGCTGACCCCGCAGGATGCTTGATTCCCATCACCTGAAGCTTCCTGCACTTTTCTATTTCAGTCAGCAGTTCAAGCACACAATCCAATTACACGGTGGAACCTCGGTGTGGCAGCTAGTGCGGAACAAGCGCTCGGGCCCGCAGGCAGACTCTAAGAAATAGCTCGTTAAGAAGCCCCCTTTCCTGCCCCTGTAATTGAGTATTTGGCTTGGCTGTGTTTGGCAGAGCTGGAAAATATTTATTGGTTGAGGTGGTGCTTAACCTCTCTAACATCTGGTGACATGTCATAAAGGCATTTAATGCTGCATGTGTCTTTGTAATGAAACAATCTTAATATTTTTATATATAAAATTTGAAATGTTTGGCCACAGCTTTGTCATGAATTTTTTTTTTGCAGTTATGTTCCTGTGAGGCTTGTGTGCATTAACCACAGATTATCCCTGATTAATTTGTTGCAAGCCTTTGTGTTTGACAGCGTAATCAGTCGGATGGCCACGCCGGGGGACGAAATCGCTCAATGTGTGTTAGCGTTAAGGGCAGTGCAGTAGGTCAAGTGCAGATAGAATTTCACCCTCTTTACTGTGCGGTTGAACGGGGCAACCCAACTCCTCCAGACTGGCCCTGGACAGCTGTTCTCTTCTCTTCTGGGTTGGCTCAAATGTTCCCTTCGCAGCCGCTAACACGGCTGGCCTGTGTTTGATTTGGCTAATGGTGGAGTTATGAGGCAACCCTCTACGCACACCTTAGCAATAGAATCACCAATGGCTAGTACATCAATTTATCTTTGTAAAATGACACATCTTTTTAAATATCTGAATGTACACTCTTAACATCAGTCAGTCAAGCATTAGCCTATATTATGATAATCAAGCACTATTTAATAATAGAACTTTAGTAATTAGAACTAAAATTTGGTAACCATGTATGACTGGGAAAAAAAAGATTTTTCTGAATTATTGTTATTTAGTATTGTATACTAATAACAACATACAACGCACTAAGGATTAATGAGCTGCTGGGTTCAGGAATATTAATCACGTTGTCAGTGTTCGCTCGAACTGATTTGCTGAAATCAAAACAGGGACGGTAATAGATGAGCACCAGCCAATGAGATTGCCATTTGCGCATTAGTTCCGCCCACTACCGAAGAAAGCGGCATCTCTTCTGCTTGTTCTTAAAAGCTGAATAATTCCAAATGAGCTCTGTTATTTTGACAGGAAAATACGACAGAGATTATTGTTTACATGTACAGCGTTGAGTGGTATGTAAGACGCTAGCTCGCTCGCTCTATTTGAGTGTGTGAGAGAAACGGCGCTCTTAGCAAAGTGACGGCGAGTCATGTGCCTTCACACTAGAGTTTGCGGTATGTCAAGTACAGGTACGCTGCGCATCCATTGAGCTGAATTGAAATATTACAGATCGCTTGACGGAGAGCGAAACTCTCAAGCACTCAGTCAGTGTTTACCGAGTGAAAATATATCTATGCTAAACTTATACTTCGCCTCTAACACACACACTGGCGAGTAAAATCTAAGAATTTATTAGCCAATGATTTAGTCGCATATGCGATTGAGTTACTCGCATTGTAGAGGGTTGTGAAGTTGGCAGGACAAGCTTATTGGCCATTTGGGAAACTACCGATCGGGCCTAATAAGAACGGAAAGAGAATGGACGGCCGTCTTGCCATCATCTCTGAGATAAAATCCTACACTTGTCTTCTTACAGATCTCTCGACTCGAAAGAAAAAGACGAGAAGGCGAGAGGGAGAATTCCAAGAGGGGAAGATGAAAACGCAAGTGGCGGCGCTTTCATCTGATGCAGTGTGTAATCTAGCCACGGGAAGTGCTTCCCTCCCTTTCTCTGAGCCTGTGCTCTTCAGAAAGAGCTGTGATTTACCCTGACGAAGCGCCTGTCAGTTTCTCTGCCGTTCCAGCAGCCTTTGAAACCGCTTTTTTATTAGAGAATCTCAATTACTCAATTGCCGAGAGGGAATTAAAAACTCAGAGGCCGTTCTGCCACCGAAGGCACAAGTGCTTTTCAATCAGGTCAGAGGGTTCTCCTGAGTAACGGCTCTTGGTTTTGTGTTTCATCTTTGTTGTCTTGTTGTTGTTTTTCTTCATCCCAGCCCCGATTGTATTCGCTCTTTTTATCTGTTTTTCATCATCAAACAGGGGCGAGACAGGTATCGATCCTCAGTTCTGTCATCTCGGCGAGGCGTTTGCACAAGTGCCCGTTTGAGTTTCAGCTCACGTTTTTCCATCAAGCCGAGGCGTCCGCTGTGGATGCCTGTGTTAATTAGGCCCGTGTCGTGTCGGGTGGGGTTGGGAGCATGGAAAAGGCAGCTCGCCTCCCCCGAGCGCTCCCGCTGCTCGCTGGCATGTGGCAAGGAAAGCTAAATTAGTTTAGTGCCGTTATTTACGGCCCCTGGAAGGGCACCAGTACCTGAGTGTTGGGGTAATGAAGAGGACAACCTGTTCCAGAGCCACACCAGCACGGGTGTTTTTGGGTTCTTGCTTTACCTTTAGCGATACTTGCCAAAGATGAAAAGAAGCACAATTTAATTATACTTCTCAATAAACAGTTTCTTTAGAGGCGTATTGATTGATTATCCATCAAACGACTTCAAAAAGCAAAACTTGAGCATGTGCAGCACATCCTTGTCTGGCTCGAATCAAAAGCTTTGTCTCTTTGCTTTCAGTGTTTGAACAGAGAACAGACAAAAGGTTTTTACCCCCTTTTATAGCGATAGCAACGAGCACCGTTTCATCATTCGGTTCCTAATTAGGTTGTGTGAGAACAGTGACAGTGGCTTGCATCATCAGCCATGTTGGGATATGAATGAGTTTTGTAAAGCTTTGGCTTTTCACATTTATTGGCAACATCAAGAACCCTGGGCAAGTTACACTCAAGGCTCACTGCCAGACGTGTTTTAACTAGTAACTAATTACACATTTTAACTGCAGGAAGTAAATTGTACACCACCTGGTTTTATTCCATTTATATCATGGATACTTCGACTGTTAGGTTTAAGATTATAAATGTTTGACAATTCTGTAATGACTTTTCTTTTTAAGGTGATGTTTTTTTATTCAGTGACCTAAGCAGCACTAAATGTTATTGCTAAAATAATGACCAACAGAAAAATAGATAGTCCCAGCCAAAACTCGCATCATTGATTGAGTTAGAAGTTGACTTGTTTGGCCACTCAAACAAGCAGATCAATGTTTTCATGTTGTCATTTCCACTCTTATGGAAGTCAAACTGTTGACATTAAAGGGGACCTATTATGCCTCTTTTCACAAGATATAATATAGTCTCTGGTGTCTCCAGAATGTGTCTGTGAAGTTTCAGCTCAAAATCCCCCACAGATCATTTATTATAGCTTGTCAAATTTGCCTCTATTTGGGTGTGAGCAAAAACACGCCTTTTGTGTGTGTGTGTCCCTTTAAATGCAAATGAGCTGCTGCTCCCGACACCCTTTCCAGAAGAGGGCGGAGCTTTAACAGCTCACGCTTCGGTTGCTCAACAACAACAAAGCTGGAGAATCTCACGCAGCCAAAATGAGGATTGTCAGTAACGGTGTTCAGCCTTACATTGTCGACACTGATGGAGAGACTCAGGAAGAAGTTACAACTTTTAGAATGAAACTGGACGTTTCTGAATTGTTAGTGGATAAATTTATGTAGTTGCTGTGGAGTTGATTCAACTCATCCACTAGCATGTGCCGTCATGTTGATCTTTTGTGCAAATCCAGTGTTGAATTGACCCTCGTTTGTGAAGCAGTCTGGCGTAAAATGACGGCATAAACTCGAGTTGTAGAAAGTATTTGAACATCCAGTGGCATTACCTTGAATAAGGTAAATTGCTGTTTAGAAATAATTTAAAATAACATTGATATTGTGTTTCAGAATTGTTGTTTGCATTAAAAAAGGTGTTGTGAAGTTCTCCTCTAAAAGCTCTTCAAAGTGTCCTGAGAAACGCAGGGGACTGATGAATAACTGTGATAGTGGAAGTTGGTCTTATCCTGGGTTCCAACAGCAGACGTTTGGAAAGCTTCCTGCAGGACACACTCCATGTTCCCTGGTGGACTGACGGATTACAGCAAACCACTGATTAGTGTCCTCTCATTCAACCATCTGTCTCCTCGGCTATTTAAGATGCAGCTCAAAGCCGGACTCATCCTTTTTCAACTTAAGTAGCGCTTAGTTTTATTAGACAACCGCCAACTGTAGTACTGCAGTGAAACCAGCTTGTGGTTCGAACTGTCTTTTATGTGAATTCTCTATGAGTATTATGGGCAATGACTTTGACCTTTTATCATTGTCTGTATATATTCTAGTGCTGTTCCAGACTGAATGAATGTAGAGATTTTCTGCAGAACTATATCTCTGGTTGTGCTTGTTGATGGGTTAGTATTCTTGAGAATCTGTAATGGAAAACAGATCATGGGCATCTTTGACATTAAAAAAGTTTCTGTTTCTATTTAAAGGTCGTAAAGATCAGTGACATTTGGAAAGTGTTGATTGTGATTTCATGTCCATGGAAAGCAATTATATAGTGACATAAGTAGTGAATAAATTGTAAACTGCATATTGATGATTGTCCGATGTTTACCATGTTTTGACTATTTATGTGTAATATGTTGAGCCTGTTCAGTTCTGTTTTAGGGGCTGGTCCGGATGGCTGACTAGCCAAGTTGGGTGTTTAACAGTAATAGTAGAATAATGAGTTTATCTTTTTCTTGATGAATTGCAGTGTGCTTTTTTTAATGAAAAGCACAGTCGCTTTAGCCATCAAAACACTGCTTTTACAAATCCATAATTTTCAAGAATAATTTTAAATTTTCAGGTCTTTTCCTGGGTCATGTGCGAGCAGTACTGGCAATAAATCCAAATAAATGCAGAAACAGTTTGTAATAAAAACCTGTCTGGACAGATCATAAGACACAGTTCTTAGAACTATTTTATATTTAAAAATCTGTAAATTTAAATGTTAGAAGTCACTAGGTGACTGATTTGAAAAGTAAGTAATAAAATAACAACAAAGTTAGACATTACATAGAAAAACTGGCAGGTCTAGTATTTTTAAGACTTAATGCACAGATCACATGACATACAGTATCAGATTGTTTTGTTCCATCCATTGCTATGGTTACCAATGTTAATCGGATTCAACTGCACATTTAAATATGGTTGTCAATCCGGAAACTTTGGAATGTGCAGTTAGCAGCATGAAAAAATATACTATACACAGAAAGCGAGCAAAAAAACGCTGTCAATATAATCATTTAAGCTGCCGATTACAAGGTACTCTTGTGAATACTCCCGTTATAATCAATTCGCTGTGCAATAATTCTCTTATTGATGTCATGTTTATGTGTGGATTCTGACTAACTTAAACACCTCTGATTGGCCATTGTGTTCATGGGCTCAACAGATATGTCTGTGATTGAATACAAAGTTCAACGCTGCAAAAACACATTGTAAATAGAAACCATTGATGCTCTTCACAGAGCGCAAACACAAACTATCAGCGGGTACCAGTACTGCAGAATGGCAAATACATCTTTGGTGTCTGCCAAAATATTTTCAATGCAGGAAAAACCCTGATTTTGTAAAAACAATCCCACACAAGGGTTGGAGGGTTTAGTATGCTGACAGCATGACATGCTTTATTTTGTAACTTGAAACAATTACTACAATTAACAACACACTGTCGACTTGCTAATCGGATTGCATTCAAGCTACATTGATGACCCATCAAGTTAAAATGAGCTTAACTTGAAAAAATGATTTTAAAGACCCCAGTTTTCTGATTTAATCTGTTGTGATCCGTCCATCTGGTTTTAACCACAAGAAGTGTCCTGCATAAATTACCTTATTGGTGTAGGAACACGTCACTTTCACAAGTGTACGTGACTCTACAACAGCCTAATTATAGTGGGTTGCCTTAAGACCAACTAGTCATTCAGACATCTAGTTGGTTTTGAAAAATATGTAGTTTTACACATCCTTAATATATTTAATGTTCACTTGTCAGGAAATTAATAGCAATGCTATGTAGTCTCCAAACCAGTGGCATGTTTGAGTTATTCTGAGTTCAGCAGTCAGTTCTTTGATGTCAACCTGTGTCAATGATGGAGGGAAGTGTTTCCATGTGTTGTGATGCAACGTCTGTTTTCTGAGCACAGATTGACTGTGCACTGATGGTGACCATGACCATGATTCAGCCGTTGTCCTGAGTCTAAAATAATTACTCAGCATGTGAAATTCATGTGGAGTGGTACAGCTTGCAAAGCCTTTTTATATGTGGAAAATGTAAAGTTGACATTTCTAAACCAGTTTCATGAGAGCAGTGTCCTGTCAAATTGTCTTGAAACACCATATTTTACTACATTTCCTCACATATTTTTCTCACTGTTTTTTCTTCTCCCAGGGCAACAATGTGGGTTACTAGGAAGGGGAAACCAACAGGACCCTGAGGCTTGTGTAAATGTGCTTCCTGACCGCCTCAGTCGTCTGAGAAGGTCAGACCTCCCTGTGGCACGCTTGGGCCGCTGGCACTAAGATGTCCCTCAGTAGTGGCACTGCAGGCGGGAAAGGTGTGGACTCAAATGCGGTGGACACTTACGACAGCGGGGATGAGTGGGATATTGGTGTAGGCAACCTGATCATTGACCTCGACGCCGACTTAGAGAAAGACAAGCTTGAGATGTCTGGCACCAAGGATGGGGACGGAATGGCTACTGCCTCGAGCGCCGTAGCGGCATTGCCTGATAACATCAAGTTCATTAACCCGGTGCCTCCTCCACCGATCAAGGACAGCAAATCCAAAGCTAAGCGTAGCAAGAATTCCAAGGACAGTAGCAAGTCCTCAACCCCTGACGGGGCCAAGAAGGACGCCCAGGGACGGACTCAAAATGAGGGCGCTGGGCCAACCGCTGGAAGCGGTCCCACGACCTTACCTACGGGGAAAGGTTCTGATAAAAGTAACAAGGCCTCCCGTAATGTTCAGAGTGGAAAAAAGGACAAGGAGGGTTCTGGGAAAAGCAAGAAGGAGAAAAATGAAGGGGTACAAGCTGGGAATGTGCCCTCGGAAAAGGACCCATCGGCCCAGGTTATGCCTTTAGGCCAGGCACGCAATACCCCATTTGAGGGGACGCAAAATTCGGACCTTGGTGGTGCTGATCAACTAGGGAATATTACCCTTGATACCACTGGAATAGTCACACCTTTGGCTATCAAGAGCGAACCAGAAGAAGTGGAAAATAATGACTGCAGGAGCATGAAGAAAGTAAAAAGTGAGAAGGTGAGTGCACTGGTGTTTTTATTACTCTAGCAACTGGAAGCAAGGATTGATTGGTTCGTGAAGCCATCTGAAGTTTGCATTAGTCTGTCTGGTGTTAGTTTGGATGGTTTAAGGTTTCCATTTATTAAGCATCTGGTTGAGTATTATAAATTGTGATTGTGTAACACAGTGAAGGTTGTAAGCTAATGCTGTTAAAACTGTTTAGAAATGAACCAGAGAGTTAGTGGTACCTGACCTACCTGCTTGCTGCATTTCCTTTTGGCACTAGTGGTCTCGATCTCCAGTTAGTAATGCATAGAGCTGCCAAAAGAGATTTAGGACAGCTGCCAGATAACCAGAGGTACAAGAATATTAACTCACAGAACATCCATCTTGTACACAAGAATTTAACAGCTGTAATGTTAATAAATTGATTTTACGAATTGTTGTTAACCAAATAACCATCTTGCCAACTGTTTAAGCCTTAGTCTCTATTGTTAGGTAACAAACATAGAAACTCAGGTCAGATATCTTTTAATATTTATATGCAGTTTCTCTGTCTGATCGAAGTTCTTGTTGCTCAGTCTTGTTTGAATTGACTTGTTGGCTGGTTGTAGGGGTTTTCTCGATTATTCATTGCACTCAATTGTCGGCCTCCTAGTTCCTAAGGAGTTTTGGCAGCTGGTCTAATTTGTAGCTTGATCTCTCATGTTAAAACAAGAATCCATGCCTCAACAGATTGTTCTTAGAAGAATGTGGAGTTTGGCATATTCCCCACATGAATGTCTACTGATACACTTTTTCTTTTGCAAACTCGAGATTGAAAGATCAGTGCAGACTAATGCATGAATGGAATGGTGTTTAGCTAAATAAGTAGTCTTCTTGTTTGTAGTCATTAAATTATACTGCATTGCTTTTAGTTGTACAACTACTAAGCCTGGCCTGTGCATTACAAACTGAGAGGATAGACTAGTGTATCTGCTTACAACAGATATGTGAAATTCCTTGCTAGTGACTCAGTCAGTAGTAGTTCATACTCACAGCATTGTGTTCCCTACCTAGTGGGCCTCTGGGGAGCCATTGAAATGTAACACTTGGACCCCTTGCTTGCTTTCAATTGTGACAGGCAGCCAAATATAGGCTACTGGAAAGAGAAACTAAGGGGTTTTCTTTAGAAAGAATTTATGGTGATCTGTTTGCAATGTCCTTGAAAGATTTTTGGTTTTTGGCTTGACCTAAAGACCTTGTTTTTGTGTTAGGTTTTTTTTTGTTTTGTTTTTTTCTCAAGCCTGCTGCAATAGTGTATTTCTGTTGTGTAGTGTTTATAGTAAGGTGATTTGTATCTCATTTTCACATGCTGCTGCTTTCTGAAACATTTCAGTCGCATTGCGTTCTCAGCAAGGGGGACTTTGGTGGACATTAGTGTAAATTGTTCTCTTCTCCTAATTTTACTAATTTTGCAGATCTACTGTTTTGTCGGTGTGGGGGAAAAAAAAAAAAAAAAAGAAAAAAAAAAAAGAAAGTGAAGATGTGAATCTACCTTGAGAATGTTAGTTGAATTATACTATTGTTTATAGTAAACATGCTAACTACTAAAGTAAGCAATAACTCCTAAAGTAATTACGGAAACTTTATTCTCGCTTGTTTTGTCCAAGAGCAGTAACGGTAGTGCCGTATACTTGCATTGCGTTAGCTATGTATTGACGTTTGCATGCTTGCAATTCTGGCCTAATTCTTAAGTTGAAATGTAAAATTTTTTGATGTAGTCCAGGGGTAGTTTTCTTCTTTCTTGATTCTGCTCTGGGGGTTAGAAGAGCCATTCTAAGCTTTGTCCCTGGTAGAAACTTTTCTGTTGACACTGTAGTGCTTTGCGACCAATGGCCTCTATTCATAGCTTCCTCTGACTGCCACTATTGTCTTCTGGTACATTCCTTAAACAAGCACAGGGGGTTCACTTGGGGCCTTGGGGGGAGGAACGACAACAGCTCAAACAAAATTCGAAATACCTCTTCCTCTTGCCTCTTAACAACCAGATCTCGAGGTGTGAGGAGGGGATGCTATCGAGTGTCAGGGAGGGGGACCAGACCGGCTTTTTAACCATCTGTAAAGTGGTTTCACATTTCCACATCCCATGATGCGGGCGGGGCGCTGTGGGCTCAAGCCGTCCGATGGCAGACAGGGCTGGTTTTCCCACCTCGCACAACCGTGCAGGAATGCAGGAGCCCTGGTACCTGCTGCGAGCCCCTGCCAGACTAGCATATCCACTGATACTGCACTTGCAGTCGCTATCAGGCTTATTTAACCCATCTCTGAGGTTATTTGATGAGGGGGAGCGACCTTCTTTAATAAGGCATTTCCAGTCATGGACTAAATCAGTATTTGATGTCTATGATGTGCTGCATAAGTGACAGTACCCCAACCCTGCTTAACAGAATCACGCTTTAATGCTAAAGGTTACTTATTTGTTTTACTTTATACTTTAAGGAGTTAGTTTTGTTTTAAAATAAGCAACTTTTATGCAGTGTGTTATTTCTCTTTTTACCTGTCCCCTTCCTTGTCATATTTCAACTGGGGATACACAATACATCAGTGCCAAATTGGTTGTTGCCAATATAGATTTATTTTTTAATTTATTGATATCCAATATTGGATAATTAACTGTAAATGATAATGTCCACTGTTTCCTTTATTTTATTATTTTATATTATCTTTGCCGTCAAATAATGCTTAAAGTTAAACTTTAATTTTTAAAACTTTTAAATTTTGAATAATTAATATTAAATTAGCATTTAAAAAACAGATTTTTCAGTTTTAGTGTTTTTTGTTGTTGTTGTTGTTTTAAATTTTAG
Source organism: Ctenopharyngodon idella (assembly GCF_019924925.1). Lineage (NCBI taxonomy): Eukaryota > Metazoa > Chordata > Actinopteri > Cypriniformes > Xenocyprididae > Ctenopharyngodon > Ctenopharyngodon idella. The sequence goes on along the minus strand of NC_067243.1, from coordinate 4,839,316 downwards.
ACAAAATAGTATAGAATTTAAATTCTAACATTCATTGGTTATTGGCCAAAACATTAGTATAATTATCAGCCTATCATATTGGCTAGGGATGGGTATGAATACTCGAACGTGAAAATCATCATGAAAACGATGATCGCCGTGACTTAAAAAAAAAAAAGTATCTTTTTCTGATTGGTTATTGCGGATTTTTGGGCGGTACCTGAGTTCTGATTGGTTAGTGTTAAACTTTTATTTTGGGGGCAATTAATCGATTTTACAGCCCTAATTCTTTTGTTTGAATTTTTTTAGTAATGGCATTCCTGGTCATTTCTACTTTTCACCATCTAAATTAAGTCATTCTCTCAATGAATATCCAGTTTCATTCAGAGGCACCTCATATTAAACGAGTTGTGAATGGCGTTTCACATTGAACATGTTGTAAAGAACATATGCCTACTGTTGACACTCAAACCATTTGCTCGTCTGCAGCTCATGTCGTCATCCATTATAGCCGTGTTGATTCAGCAGTCTGCATTTCTGACCCTAAATATAGAGGCAATCACTACGAGTCGGCTCTCAGACTGCACGACACGCACTGTGAATTCAGTCCAGCAACGAGATCAGAGCGCACGGTCGTAACTCTGACTTGACGTGAGTTGCTAAGTTTATTGCTCCATCGGATGGCGATCCAGGAAATCCTTTCTGAGGGTTATGTCGTGTGTGCAAATGTTTAATATTGGGATCTTTGCTGCCCATAAACTGTGTTTTCCAACATCTGGATCTTCGCTCGAGTCGGGTTCACACCCTTGCTGGCCATTGTTATTGGCTCAAGTGGGGAATTAGCTGCCATTGTAGACTACAGCTCAGTGGATTTGTTAGACGGCCAGTGAATAAACCATCTCAAGATAATCCAGATTTGAAGATCTGGGTATGATGCAACACTTATGTCTGTACATGATAGTATCACCGGTTCTGAAAAGCCACCGGAAAGAGGAGTTTGTTTGCTTCAATGATTCATGTTAACACTATGGAATTAATCCATTCTCGTTTAGAGATAACTATACTGTGCTATCACGTACAAGGTTTTTGTATAGCCAAGCACCAGTCACGTTTTCTTCAGGAAATGTAATCTAGTTGAACCACGCGATTGTGTTACTCTGCTATGTTTTTCTTGGCAGTCGATGGATTAGTTCTGCTTGTAATTAATTTAAGGCTTTTAACTTGTGAATGTTGTAAAACCATATGAGCTTTTTTGCTGATTGTTTGCTAGTATTGTTGCTGTAAAGGTGACTCTTTTTTTAGTCCCATCCCTCCGGGTCTTAAGCGTTCGAGTGTGCACATTCATAATCCCTGGAGACGCATTAAGCTTTTCTTCGAGCTGCTCTTGGCAGCTGTTTTTGTTTCCTAGAACCTTATCAAAACACACCAGCTTTGGTGTAAACGCCCGATGCGTTATGATTAGCGTGATGTGCTGTACTTATTTTAAACCTCGTCGGCAGAAGTGCCACAGTAACAGCGCGCGGTACCGATCTATCAGCCCACACGCTCCATTTTAAGGGATGCTGACAGGAACACGGATTGATTTATAGTTTCTCTCTTTCTCCCTGTCAGAGGGTTGATCTTGTGCTGGTAAATACCCAGGTTATTTTTTCCCCTCTTAACACTTCTTAAGCTTTCAATATTTGGAGGAAATGTGTTCCCCGAGGCGATCTCCGTATGGGATGGCGTTCGTTGGTTCGGAAGGCTGTAGTTTTGGTGTAATCCTGGTTGACATGCCAAAAACAGGATTAGGTTCCCATTTATCGTTATGCGATGGCGTTGAGCACAGTCTCTCTCTCTTGACGTTGGAGTGTCTTCCTTTGAAAAATTCACGTTGGGCTTCTTGTTTTGCCAGTGCGTAATTGCTACATCCTCACCAATAAATCCAGCGGGAGATAAAGACGGGGAGGTGGGAACCGTTGAGTCGTGATGGCCTTTCTTCTCTCTCTCTCTCTTTCTCTCTCTCTGTCTGTTTTACTGCTTTGTGATTCAGCCATTAACTCTGACAGCCAAGTCATTTTTTTTCTTTATAATTAAGCAGTGATTGCTAAGGCAACCATCACTATTACTATTACTCATACTTAGTGATACATCGTCACTGATTCCAGCTCAGATTAAGGTTGGGTTGGGAATTGAGATGTATTTTTATTCAGAACCAGTTCCATTTTGTTAAAACATACTGGTACTGAATGATTTTATAACATTAGTTTTGAACGATTCACTGTTGTCTGATTCAAGATCCAATCACTCTTTTGAACAGATTCTTTTATGTTTGTTTGTGTATTTACAATAACGGTCCAAAATCAATCCAAAAGACTCTTGATTCAGTCTTGAATCCATGAGTTATCAGTTTTAGTGTATTAATAATAAATGGTACTTTTTATTGATTTTTTTTTTTTTTCCCCAAGTGTTAAGGAGAAAGTGTTTTTGTTTAATCCTGATTATATGGGGAATATCCATTTTTCGTTCTGTACGTTATAATGCTGTGATGCCTAAATTCACTTCTGGCATTTAAAACAATTGATTTTTAGCTTTTAGTGTTTTTTTTTATTTCTTTTCAATTAGACAAATAGAATTGTTTTAATATTATTTTAATGTTTTTATTTATTTATTTTGCCATTTTTGGTCATTCCTACTTTCCATCTAAATCAAAGTGTGCTTTATTTTATTTTTTTTATTACTGCAGTTACTGAATGATTTTCACGACGTTAGGTTCTGAAAAAAATAAAAAATCGATCGGATCCGTGCGATCGGATGACTTTCCGATTAAAGAGTTGCCAGTTTTAAGGTCTTTGCACGCTGAGTCCGAAATTCTTGCACGTTAAATACCTTAAAATATGACCTCACGTTGTGTCAATCACGTTTACACACTGCCTCCGAAACTTTTGTCCGTCATAAAATTTTCTGAGTTTTTCGCATCTGTAGCAAGCATTTTCACAGTTTTTTTTGACAATTCAGAGCCACTGTATAAGTGGACGCCCAAGTCATGTCACCTTTATTTATATAGCGCTTTTTACAATGCAGATTGTGTCAAAGCAGCTTTACAGTGATAACTGGTATATAATTTTGGCTGCAAAAACCTTGGGAGAAACCAGGCTCAGTTCTCCTCTGGCCAACACGTAACAGTGCATGATTATGATTCAGGCAGCTATCATAAGTCCGATTGGGATCGCAGCAGTCAAAGTATTTATTCCAGTTCCATCCAGTTGAGGATCATATTCATCACGCCGGAGTCCAGAATGGCGTCTGACAAGTTGATCCACTTCGTCTTGCAGCACAAAGCACTGTATGACAAACAAAGTGCCCCAGCAAAGCATCAAACTGAGCCACTGACAACCTGAAGTAAACTTTGAATCGCTCGGGATAGTCTCTCTCCTTCCTCTCTACGCAATCTTAGGTTTGTATGGACCCAATATTTCCTCTTTCTTTTTAAGAAGAGAGAGGACAACAAAATCATCCTCACTGCTTGAAGACTCCATTTTGTATTGTTTTGCGTATTTTTTGCAACCGATTAATTAATACGCATCGGACTCGGTGTGCAATTAGGATGACAAATACAAAAAAAACGCATACGAAAATTTCGGAGTTTTGTTGTAATAAATGGTATTTTTAATTGAAAAAGTAAAAAAGATTGTTCCTTCAAAAGTACTAAAAGGATCAAGGCACCAGAATTGGGAATCATTACATTCCCATCCCTGCTTCAAGGCTACACGTCATTGTTTTTATTTAATTAATATTGAAATTACATAAACAAATTGGCATATTCTGATCTTTTGAATTTGCTCTCAAATGATGAAGAATTTGCTCTTGCTATCGTGTCAAGCTGACAGCGAGGCCTGCGAAAGCCATCAGAGAAATGCGAAACAAAGCCCTTTCATGGCCGCCTCTCCCCTCCCTCCTGTTTTTCTCCATCTTCTCTCCCTCCCGTCCTCATGTGCTCGCTCTGTCTCTTAGCGCTGTAAGAGTGTGTGTGTGAGGCGAGCTGTGGGGGAAGGGAAGGGAAGAGCGAGCGAGAGAGAGCAGCTGTCCTTCGCTGTCAGCCAGTGCATTTCCAGCGCGCCTCGTTCCGTGTCTCTGTGCGTGAGTAGTGAGAGGAGAGTGGAGGGGGAGGGGAGAAGAGCGAACGCGCGAAGGGAGGGTAAGATCCATGCTGCTGCAAGGAAATGCGGTTTTCAGTGCAGAGATGCCGTTCAGTTTTCTGTTCTTTGCCGTTGACAGTGTTTTAGCATGTGTATGTATGAGCGTGTGTGAGGCTGTTGCACGTGCGCATTCTGCCAGGGTGGCGGCCATGTTTGAAGAGGGTAAATGAGGAGGAAGAAGACACAAGTAGGCTAAGTTTTACAGGTTTTTATTTTTATTCATTTTTCATCACGTTAAGGGATCTAATTTGTCTATAAATGTTGATTCAACAGTGTGCTAATATAAAGCAGGGATTCCCAAATTTTTTGTCAGTCGAACTATTTTAACCTAAATATTCATTTAAAGTAGATTTTTAAGTTAATATTTCAATATTTTAACAACACATTCACAACACTGTTATCTGATGTTGGTTAATCGGTCTGCCACATGACATCTTTCGTTTTGCAGGTGTTGTATTTCAATTGTTTTAATTTTAAAATTGTTTATTTTAATTTTACTTTATGATTTAACTAATTAGCTTTTCATTAATCGAACCCCTTGCAGTTCCCGCCTGAACCACCAGGGGTTCACGGACACTAGTTTGGCAAGATAAACCATAATTTTTGGCAAAATAAATGTCTGCAACGACTTTTCTCTCTTGCTGATGTAAGCAAAGCCATGTGGGCGGGGCAGTGATATCATAGCTTACTTTTCACAATCACTTTGGATGAAATCAAGTACCTCCCCTTATTATTTCTCGCTAAATATTCCATTCAACTCAGAAATATGCCGAATTATTGAAGTGAAATTTGTTGTCGTCTTCCAAAAAGGGTAAATAAAGAACAAAAAGAGACTCAAAACATGAGCAGGTCAGTGCGAAAGAAACCCATTCAAGGCTGGTTTCTGAGATCCGCAACCTCCCTTTTCTTATCCCAGACCATTCCCAAGTTGACAGCAGCCAGGAAGCCTGTACTCCATTAAAACAAAGCTTTTCCAGTTGGGAGAGGAGGGGAGGTCCGTCTTTTCCTGGAATGTCTCCTCGTTTTGGGTCTTTTGCTCCTGGGCCGAGGTTCCATGCCTCTTTGTGTCTTTTCCGCCACGAGAGGTTTCTTGCCACACTGTAAATCCTTTGCTGGTGTTTACATGAGTGTCGGCGGTGACCTTTTCTCATCTCATTTCTTTCCCTGTCTCTCACATTTGCGTTTTTTTTTTTTTTTTTTTTTTTTCCCCTCTTGTAGTTCCTCCCCTTTCTCTCACCCCTCATGTAACTTTGGCACAGCGTCTCGGCTCTTGAACAGAGAGGCTGTTAAACTCGCTCACCGCACAATTTGTGAACGCTGCCCCTGGGTATTTTAGGCCCCTGGGTTTGCGAGCCAGGAAACGCCCATGCTGTCCTGTCTACGGCTCAAACAGAGAGAGAAAGACTCGTCTGAGCTGCAGTTATGAAAGCAAAGGACATCCAGACAACATACACCGCCAGCTAGGAGGGTAAGAACTCAAGAGACAAAGCTGTAGCTTTCAGAAAACGGACTTGACTTACATCTGCAATGAAGGCATTTGAACTTAACATAATACTTGAATTTTCATCCTTTTCTCTCAGTGCACTACACAAACCCAAAATTCTTTGATTGAACGCAAACAGCAACGACACACTAATCTGTTTGTTTATTTTTCCAGGGAGTATGTGGTAATACACTGGAAGCGAACAATGCATTGTGATGCATTTATTATCAGTGAAGGTATCTACATTACAAGCTTTGCGATAGCAGAGATAACTTTGTTGACTTTGCGATCGCTTCCAGTGTAGACTGGAATGATTGAATCCATCTGTCGATCGGCCGTCCACATCAGATTGGAACAGGAAGAGATACATTTGAACTATTTTTAACTTGACACGTTGTTATAACGCAACACTCGTGGTGCGAGATCCTCACTGACATTTATAGACCAACAAGAATTTTTAAAGTTGCAGTCTTAATTTTACCAGTCTTGTTTTCCTACAGCTCTTTAAAAGTTTTTTGTAATTAAAATTGTTGGCGAACGTGTCCTAATTTTACTTGGACTGACTTCAGGCTTTTTATTTAAGTAGGATGAGTGAAGTTTTAAACAATCGCGTGTCCCTGATAACCCTGTGAAAAGTCTCTTCTCATGGGCTCCAGTTTACACGCTCGTATTAGAACAGACGACGGTCTATAAATGGGTCAAGACAGAGGAACTTTGTGAGTCAGTCCATTGATTGAGCGCTGAAAGGAGAACATGAGCATATCTGTTTCATGCTCGACGTCTTTGTGCTTTTGTGTGAATGTGTGCCACTCCCCTCACCGGTTCACACTGCTCTTGTGTGTAAACAGCGTGGTGTTAACCGAGGTCAGGGCTGCACAAAACCACAATGTTTTATTCATCTGTTTACCTCACTCTCGCTCTCCTTCCTCTCTGCAATCCAGCCGCTGCAGGCCCGATCCAGCCTCACCACAGGCTGTCACACGCTCAGACCGAGGAGGCCATTGCATTACATGCGAGCCTATTGGATAAGTCTGAACTGGCCCCCCTGCTTGTTTCTTTTTTGAGTGAACAAAAAGAGAAGCCAGATGCATTGGCTTAGGGTATTTTTTTTCTTTTTTTCTTGCCTTTCGCTTTTTCCCTAAAATGTAAAAGCCTATGCGCAGAATATCTCTGAATTTTTATTTTAGTTTTGCTGATTTAAGTACTTAGATGACATGGCAACATTTCAAATTTTTCTGCTTTTGTTAAGTTAAAAATGTTTGTTCAACCTAAAATGAAAATTATCCCATGATTTACTCACCCTCAAGCCATCCTAGGTAGATATGACTATCTTCTTTCAGACGAACACAATCGGTGTTATATTTAAAAAAATATCCTGTCTCTTCCAAGCTTTATAATGGCAGTGAATGGGGAGTGCGATTTTGAAGCGCACAAAGTGCATCCATCCATCATAAAAGTAATCCATACGGCTCCAGTGGGTTAATAAAGGCCTTCTGAAGTGAAGCGATGGGTTTTTGTTAGAAAAATATACATATTTAAAACTTTATTAACTATAATAACTAGCTTCCGGCAGATGGCTGTATGTGTTGATTTGCAGCAGAAGAGTGACCTCTGACCCGAATGCGGAAGTGCAGAGGATAGAGCAAAACAAAACACCGGTCACAAATTAGAAGTATAAAACGAAAAATTTTAAATGGAAATAGGATTTTGATATAATTGAAGAGGAGCTTGAGTTTGTTGCACAGCCCTATTTGTTTAAACCGCGAGAGGCGTCTAAGCTTACGGTACTCCTACATCATGCATCAGGTCAAGGGTTACTCTTCCGCCGTAACTCAATGCATTTGGCCGTTTGCCGGAAGCTAGTTATTATAATTTAGGAAGTTTGAAATATGCATATTTTCCTTACAAAAACGCTGTTGCTTCGCTTCAGAAGGCCTGTGTTAACAACCTGGAGCTGTATGGATTACTTTTATGATGGATGGATGGATGGATGGATGGACCATCAGTGTCGACTCCGGTTTGAACAATGTAAGGCTGAACACCGTTACTGACAATCCTCATTTTGGCTGCGTGAGATTCTCCAGCTTTGTTGTTGTTGAGCAACCGAAGCGTGAGCTGTTAAAGCTCCGCCCTCTTCTGGAAAGGGGGCCGGGAGCAGCAGCTCATTTACATTTAAAGGGACACACACACAAACGGTGTGTTTTTGCTCACACCCAAATAGAGGCAAATTTGACAAACTATAATAAATGATCTGTGGGGGATTTTGAGCTGAAACTTCAGACACATTCTGGAGACACCAGAGACTTGCATTACATTTTGTAAAAGGGGCTTTTTAGGTCCCCTTTAAGCTTTACTGTATAGTTCCTTCAAGTCAATTTATTCTTAATATGGAGATCTGATAAATGGTAACACAATCCATATCACATGCTCTCTATAAATGCCATATATCCATGTCTTCATTAAAGGCAAGCCTTGTTGTGCAGGTTTGCTTGAATTTACTTCTGCCCCAGTTGTGTTTGGTCTAGAAACCGAATCTGACATCAGATTATTTATCAGAGAACAATCGGTGCCTTTTAGAAGGAGGATATCGCACTTAGTGCCCTGCTCAAATCTGAGCTATTTTTAGACAAATCCACAGCTGTGTAAGAGCTCTGAAAACCGCTAGGGGTTTGTGGGTAGTCATCTTTTTATAAGCCAATTTGTTCTCAGAGCCTGAGATCGCAAGCTTTTTTAAAATTCTTTCTTAAAGAACTCTTAAAGAAAATAAATAAATTTAATTTAAAGATTATCGCTGCTGTGTTAAGCAGTTGTTTGGTATCACACACTTTGCTAATTGCATGCTAATAAGCATCTAAATTGAACCCCTTTTTCGACATTAAAACAGCTTCTGGTGAACTGACAGCCAAAAGCTCTGGCTGGCGCTGCCCATGTTCTCATTTACAACACGCATACCTCACACTGATAATGAGCTCGGCTGGTGTCATATCTCCCTCTGGTTCTGATGTATCTGCCCGGTCCGGTGATTGACTGTGGAAAAACTTAGCTTTCTCTCCGACAGGTACACTGACAGGTGCGCTGTCAGGTTAACAGCCATCCGGCGAGCCGCCACTACACCAGTGTCTGTCTCGGCCTGATGAGGTCGGACTCGCAGAGAAGGCTGCTTTAATGAGATTACCGCGCTGGCCTGAAAGTCTACCGCTACTGAGACTCTGAAAAAGAAGAAATAATATGTTTTTTTTCTAGGAAACGAGGGTCTTCTGAAGGGGCATTTGCACTGAAAGCGATTTGCAGCAACAAAGCCACCTCAAGACATTCATTTTTAATTAGAGTTGGCGATTGTTCAAATTCATGCAAATGAGCTGTGTCGTGAGTAGGAACGCCTGCTAGTAGCCAAACAGCACAGAGTTTGAATCGCATGAGTTCTGATTTTAGTAAGACAGACTTGACCGTTTACCCAGCATTCCCGCAGCCGTGGCATCACTCAAGTTTTTCTGACTGCTCTAGAATGCAGAAATTTGTGTGTGTGTGTGTGTGTCTGTATGTGAGCAAGCTGGGAAGGATAGTGAAGGGAAAACAACCGAGTCATGCCTTTTTTATGTTGTGTGTTAAAAATGCATCAGGCATAAATGTTTAAAGGCAGGTGCCAGTTCGGTTCAGGCTCTCTGAGAGTTTGCTTCTTGTCTCACCTCATCTCTCCTGGCAGGACCCAAACTTTACCTCCAAACAAACGAAAAGTTTTCAGAAATGCTGTATGAATTCTTAAGCAAGATGGCCGAGCTTTGTTTATAATCCTTGTTCCCCTATTCTTTATCTGAGTTTTTTTTTTTTTTATCTTGCTTGCGTTTAGATGTCATTTAGTGTTTAAGTGTCTAAAGATTTTTTTTTTTCTTGTCCTCCATGTGCATTGAAGAGATGATGACTGCAAACAGCAGGATAAATCTCTTTTAGTTGCATTGTCCTTTTCTCTCAAAGGCCAGACACATATTTTATGCATGTATGCAAATGCACATTATGCAAATCCATGGGCCTCCCCCTCTCCATGCTACATTTCACCACTAAAAAAGTACTAAAATGTACCATAGTATTACCATGTACCATAATAGTACCACATTGCTCTTTGAAATGCTTTATTGACAAAAATACCACAGTATATAAATATTTTATATGTACCATGGTATGTGATACAATCACTGTGGTACTTGTACTGTTTCAACCTTTCGTTTTTTCACCCGTCTTTGAACTTTTCATTTGTGTCATTGACCCGTTTTTTTTTTTTTTTTGGTCTGTGTCTCATTTCGGTCAGACCTTTGGTTAACCTGTTAGTTGCTCTGCAATTTGCAGCCGTGCAGTTGAAAGTCTTGTTCTGATGAAGTGCGTTTGTTTTATCTGTTTGTGAAAGGTGGAAAAAGAACTTTCAGAATGACTGCACAAATCTGAACACTCTGGCATGTTTTCACTGCTGTTCCTCAATGTTATCTGTTGCTCTCTCTCTCTCTTTTTCATACTTAATTGTCCTTGTATCCGTAAGGCCCTGAAGGTGCAGTCGGGGGGAGGAATGGATGGATTTATGAGGTGTTAGCATTAAGGGGCCCCCCGGCCTCCTGCGCGCTGTGTGTTAGAGAATGTCAAGCATTCTGTGAACTGCGAGAGCCATTGCACGCAGTGACTGCTCAACTGTGGAATGTGTGTTCAGTTCATGGTTTATCTCCCAAACCTGTGTGTCCAAGTAGTTTCTGGGCTTACACCCTGAACTGTGAAACAGAGAGGCAGTCTTTGTCTGTTTCTGAAGAAAAACACATCAATTGTTAACAGTTGCAACAAAGTGCAGTGTGACATAAGCCACCACATTGAAAAGAAGATTTGTTACAGTTTGAGAAAAGCTTGAATGATTCAGTAGGACTGCACTGCTATGAAAGGCCTCATACCGAACCCCTTGATCCATTCAGATTCCCATGTGATTGCCGTTAACCTCCCTACTTTTTCCCCAACCCAGCCAGTGTCTCTTCATTCCAAATCCTCAACCTCTCCACTCCACCTACTCGATGGCTTTATGCAGAGGAATAAACAAGGGGTGCTTTGGTTCCCACTTGGGGAACTGTGCAGGGGCTCGCGTTCCTGCAGCACTTCATCGATGGCAGGCTGGGACACAAAGCGGGCATGTGTTCTCTGCCAAGGGACCTGATGGCATTTCTGGGCCTCTGAGTCTCTCTGGATTAGCGCCCTGGAATCTGGCTTCCTGGAAGCAGCGAGCCAGACGGGCCCCGTCAGCGGTACCTTGTCACATGCCCGGCCATCCATCTGTAGACGCTCTATCAGGTTATTGTGAAGAGGACCCTGATCCGAAACGGCACGGAAATAAAGGTATCTTCTCAATGGGTTTTTTTTCCCTTCAAAAAAAGTTATTCCAATTACGCCAGCAAATGGACTCTTAAAGGAGCCATGGATCAGAGCCTTATATCAAATGTCTGCAAGATGGTTACCATCAGGCAGAGACTAGTTTCTGAGAGTTGTGGAGGTGAACTAAGAAACATTGGATGCTTTTTCTCTTAATTCAGTTATGCAGAACTGAACCAGAAGAACCTGTATAATGTATTCCATATCTTTGCCAAAATCTGGAGTTCAGACAGTCCTTAAGTAACTTGCTTTAAGATGTCTCATCTGTGATTGGTGACCTCTCTTGGTGAGAGGTTTTATATGGCAGTCACACATTGTGCATCTTCTGGAATGGGGTCAGCTGCATTTGGCTGAATTTATTGCCCTCATAATGAAACAAAAAACACTAATGGATTCTTTCTCTATCCTTTATAAGTTTCAAATGCATGACCTCAGGTCTTCTCCGGAATTCCGCAGAGCTGCAGAGAAGAGTTTTCGGCACTTGGCCAGGGTTTCATGCCCGGCAGAAGAGGGGAGGGATTGACCCTACAAATCACCACAAAGTTGCTTCCACCTTGGGCAGAGAAAGCAGTATTCCCCCATCTTTACCCCTCAATGTGTTCTGAAAAACGAGCAGGCGCAGCCTCCCTCATCATTTTTGACATTCTTGTTTCATCAGGCTCTGCTGGTTGGTTTGAAGAGGATTTGTCCTTATTAGACACCCAGAGAGCCCTGTGGTTAAAACCACAATCATATTTCCCTACCATTCCTGGCAAAGCAAAGGTGCTGAGCCCTAAAAGATGGGCCACCTGTCATCATTTGTGCCTGAATTAACTTGTCTTATTTATGGTCCTGTAGATCAAAACTGTTTTGGATGCAGTCGCTCTGAACCCCAGTACAGCTATTCCTTGCTCTTTTACTTAAAGTCTTCACTCTTTTGCTTCCTTTTCCTCTCTCTCTGAGTCAGAATTGATTGAAAGCAGCTCTCTCTCACTTTTGGAGTGCTTGCCTGCAGGCTTCCCTCCAGAGTACACTTAAGGACTTTTCCACTCCTCCTGACAGGCATCAGTAATCAAGTCCTTGTCCTGATCCAGGAAGCGTGTATTGGTATTCAGGCCCTGCTGTCTCTCTCTGCCTGCTGAGATCGAATCAGCATGCTGGTAATTCATATTCGAGACTGTCCTCATACTGCACCCTTCTCTGAGGAACGGTCATAATAAATCTGGCTATTCATCAAAGTTCTGTAGATCTGCCTGTCTTAGCTTGGCAAAAATTGAGATGTTTGGACACATATACACCAGATTCGTTCAGCAGCTCAAAGAAGAAATGTTTGATGTGTGAATATTTTATCAGCCCTCATATGGAGTGACAGGCAAAAGTAGCTCTTTGTTGATCACATGGATGAAAGATGATGCTTGTTTAGGAAGGAAGGGTGGAAGTTTACTTCATTCAGATGTCATTGATTTTCTCTTGATTTGTATTCTAGGTTCGTCAGCTGTGTGCACTTTACAGGCGCTATAGTTTCCTCTTTCTCTCTAGGTGAGAATTTGTGTGTTTAGACTCAAAGGGAGGAATTCAACCAAAGGTACCTGGGATTATGTCATGCTAGTAAATGAGCTAAGATCTTGCAAAAATGAAGAAACAGTTAAGGCTTGTTGGCCTGCAACCGTTGTATGACAAGTGAAAATATGTCCTAAAGAGGGACTATTCCTTTGCCAGCCAATAGACCTGCCATTATTAGCAAAGTCTATTTGAAGTTTGATTGTTTTCTTGTTGGCCATTTTGGTAATTCCCTTGTGCAGGTATTTTTTAGTTCACAAATGCAACCCCTGTGGTATGATGATAACATTATCATAAATATTTGCATCCCTATCTCAAGTCAGGAAAAGAGAAAACTTTTTTTTTTCAGGTCAACAAACGGAGCTGTTGGTCACTGTTTGCATATTTGCATCCAGCTAACAACTTCAACAACAATGATAATCAACCTCAGAAGGAAGAGCTGTTTTTCATTGCACAGTGTGTGACTTTGTTTGAAATAACTACAGGGGGTGCAACAAGTACTGACCCTTAGCCTTGGAAAGGCCACATCAAAGTCCTCAAAGTCTGTTCTGGAGGCAAGCCAGACTCTCTGTAATCTGTGGTTCACCTCTTTACTGAGTGCAAGAAGGCACTCTGGGTTCTCATTTTCTAGTCTCTCTGCCCTGCAAATTGATCCCTTGGCTCTGGATGAAATGGTGGAGTTGCTGAGTTCTCAGATAAAACCCCTTTTCCTCTTAAGGATCTGCCTCACAAGAGGAAATTGGGTTTTTCTTCTGAGCCAAGAGAGTTGGTGCTTGCAGATTGCAGTGTTTCATGGCTAAGCTCTAAGAATTACTTCTAGAATTCACAGGTGATTATGACCTTAACCAGAATTCCAGACCTATGGAATGGTTATTCAATTATCAGCTCAACCCGGCAGGAGTTTTAGGAAAACCAAGAATATCTTGAGCTGGGTAATTTACAACCTCTTGACTTGAATTTGGCAATGTTTGAGATCTCCTCTTGGACTATATGAAATTTAAATTCCTTTGCAATCATTGGATGTCAGATTAATTAACAGACATCTTGTCATTGTTAACCCCATCATAGTTCTTTAATCTTATGTTTTGTTTTGTTTTTTAAAATCAATACCGAAAGTGTTCAGTAGATGCAGCACCTTCCCATTATTCCATGGGCTGTTGAATCTGGGCTCAAGCGGGTGGCCAGAATTTTCTCTTGGCTCTGCAGCATGTTAGTCATTGTCGTAACTTCTCTCTTTCCCCTCCTACTCCACTTACTTTCTCACCCCTCCCTGCCTCCTGCTACCCTCCTCCCGTCCTCTCTCATTTAGTTTTATCTGGGCATTAGCGGATTAAGTGCTTGAACTAACGAGGTCATCAAATGGAGGCTTCTCTCTGAGAAAGGCAGAGCGAGAGTGTGAAAGAGATTTTCTCATTTTAGAGTCCATGTTGTGGATACCCAAGAGCATTGCGGGCACAGTCTACCCAAGGGTGTTGTGGACGGCATCTACCAAAGAGCTCTTTGTTGAAGGATGCTCATGGATTGGTGAAACCACACACAAACGCTCATCTTTAATCAGCCATTGCCTCACTCCCAGTATCTCTTCATGCCTCTTCTTACCTGTCGCTCATAAAGGAGAAAACATTCTTGGACTTGATGGGCAGCTAGGATTTGCGTAATGATGATTGTAAGCATCGTGGCTTGTCGCCAACTTTACAGGGGACCTGCGGTCCTTAGTCTCCCTCTTGCTTTGTCTCTCTGTTCTTCTGAACACAATTTGCTCAGGGTTTGTCCTTGCCTGCTAAAAGTATTTAGACCCCACTTCACTCCTCTGTATGCAAACATTTGAGTGCATGCAAAGCGTTAGCGAGTTTCAGATTCACGGCATAGGTTCTGAGCAGGGCTCCAGAGGCAAATGTGTAATTGTTGTCTTTCTGAATTCGGATCTGCAATAAAGTCTGAGGTAGAATAGTGTTTATATTCCTGAAGTAGCTTTGTTGAAAATGGGTAATTGGATTGTTGTTTGTGTGGAATTTGGTTGATATATTAGGCCTGTAGTAAGATAAATATTGTGATATATTGAAAAACTAAGATGATGATGATGTTTCTGTTTCATTCCATCCATAGTCCTGATGCAAGACCTGTGGTTGCCTACAATAAAGTGCTTTAGTTAAAGAAGACCCATAGTGATGTTTGTAAGTGTATTATCAATAGAGCTTGTTGCAACTGGCTTATGGTCTTTGGTGTTATTCGCTGACTGATGATGGGTAGTCATGTTTTCCTGTGTGGATGAAAGCAGAGGGATAAGTCTTTCTATTTCTCATTACCCTTCTATGCCTCACTCTTCCTCTCTGGGAGTTTGCCCCTCCTTCCTGCTTTGCTGAACAGTAACAGGAAGCCTTTGAGAGGCTATAAATAGTTGTTGCTCTCTCTCCTCCTCTCTTTCTCTCTCCATTTTTCTTCTTCTCTCTCTCTAAATCCCTGCAGATAGCTCACTGTAAGTGACAGGTCCGTCGCTGACTGAGGATGCAGTATTCAACCCCCCTGCAGCCCACAGCACACCAGCAGTGTCGGCTGACTGCCAGAGCCCAGCAGATAAACTCTGCCTGAAGAGCTTCTCCAAGCCCTGCCAAGTCAAAAGCACCCAGGGAGCTTTTTTCCCCCTCTCTACCCCTTCACTCCTCCTGCTGTTGGGCGAACAAGCGGTGTCCTTGTGCCACAGCTCTCAAAATTCAAGAGCGGTGTCAGTTACTCAGGGATCCTTTAGAGAGAGGGCTGTTTGAGTAGGTGGGAAAAAAGGAGGAAAAGAGAGGGAGGACAAGGTGGGAGGTGAAGTAAATCGAGAATGTGAGAGGAGAGAAAAGGAGGGAGGTTGTTTTTTTTTTAAGTCTGTGGTTCTCAAGCCGATTTGAGAGGTAAGCATGTGGTTGTTAAAGACAGGTTGAAGCGAGTTTGTGTGTTATGTAAGGTCTGGCAGCTAAGATTTGCGGTGGGGCGGAAATAGTATCACGGTCTAAGGGTCAACTCCGCCTTGCCTGAAATGTCCTCCCACTTTGGCCTCTCTTGTTCAGCCATTTTTTTTTTTTTTTTCTCCCTTTTTCCAGCCAAATTTTACTTTAAGTACTGGTAATTAATTTTGTAACCATGAATCATTTTCATTCTTGACTCTGAACCTCAGAATGGACAAAGCATGCATTTTCACAGTTTGCTTTATGCTGATGTGGTTATGGTTATCTGTATACATGACCCCTAAATCTCTGTCTCTTATTTTACTGTTGTTTGCAGTTTGGCTAATTTCTTATGTTTCCTTTTATAGCATTGTGCATGGATTTCCTGATTCCACCATTGTTTTGCCTGCATTTCACAACATAGCAGAGTTAGCTTAATCGTAATCTGCTATCATCCCCTTCGTGGATAAACTCATTGTGTGCCAACATTCAAGCCGTTGAGTCTAGGGTTGTTTGTTCAGTCGGATGCCTTTAGGCTTTGGATGCAGGTTGCTGCTGTTAACCTTGTGCCGTCTCAGTTCTCCTGATTAGCAGATATCCGGCAACAGCTGGAATGAATGTTATTTAGTGCCTGTTTATTGCTGATGACAAAAAGCATGTGCACAGTCAAAATAAAAGCATACCAGCATACTATATAGTACTGTTTGGCAGAAATGGATCTTAAAGGATTTTTTTTTTTTTTTTTTTTGTACTGGTACCCCATGTTATTTGTACAGCCTTTTACCAAGTATCCCCCAGTTAGCTTAGCAAAATGCTAACATCAAAAACTCTTGGAATCAGTTGTTAGTCAAGTTTTTCATGCAGTTTACAAGATGAGCATTTATGTAGATTTATGTATCATTGACTTTATGCCTATTTAGAGTGTTCCAGATCAGTTACCATGCACCATTAGAAGATGGCTACCTATGTAGGCAGCAGATGAGGTTTGAGGAAGTATGTCCGCGATGTCTAACCTGAGATACAAAATATCGCTCTGGCTATTCACACTGGCTCATTTAGAATTAAAATGTTAAATACAGATCATTGGTCATTGACGAATAGGATTACAAATAAGATTAAATCCAAAATCTGTTTGTGATTGTTGGCATGTGCTGGGATGTTATCCAACATTTAGACAAGTTAATCTCCTCTGGAACATTCTAAAGCTAACACCAGTTCCCTGTTCAGTCCACATTGCCAAATTCCAAGAGCTGTTTCTTCTCCTCAGTCTCTCAGGGCTTCTTATCTCCATCGGCTCTCTCTTGACCCACCCTGCCCTCATTCCACCCCCTACTGCACCAGTGACTGACCTTGAATGTGGGTTATTATTGTAATCAGCTCTGCTTGTATGGAATGACCTGAGGTCATGTGGGCAGGACTTGGTTGGGAGAGAAACCTGGGGGTGGTCCAGTAGTTTTCATAGTGCAGATTGAACTTTGGAACCATATTCAGTTTTGTGGCCTACAAATTTTTTCTTCAGCAGTTTTAATGCGTAACTTCTGAAAATCTGGAATTGAATTGGATTGTTGTGACTAATGTGTCGTGGGGGTTCGTAAGCAATTTGAACTTGAAGTGTTTTTCTTTTTTGCTGACTCATTCCACTTACGCCTACAGCTTAAATGGTGCAGAACAAACTTTGAGAAGCCAGAGCTAGGTCTCGGTGGTGGAAATTGTCTGAGGTCGAGATCGTGACCTCCATAAAGGAATATTACAGAGAATTTCATTGCTAGTTGGGCTTTATGTAGCACCTTAGATCCTTTACTGCTATGTACATATTTTAACGTAAAAGACAGTCCAGCCATATGTTTGTGCATTCTTGCTGCCCTCATGTAAAACTTACATTTATCAGACCATATACAAAAAATCAATTTTGCTTTCTAGTCTTTGTATAAGGCAACAGGCTAAGTTTAGGTGAAGCTAATTTTCCTGGCCAAACCATGTTCTAATGCATAACGAGTTTCCAACATAGAGGGGTTTAACTGAAGACTCTGTTCAACAGCCATTATTTTCCAGACATTTATAATCTGCACAAGCAGTCTTGTGAAATGAAGAAACGAGACTTTGTGGGCTTTAAGTTTGCAACCTCACTGGATTGCTGTCCCCCAGTTGAAGTTCCCATCTGTGCGCCACCTTGTGTAGTAGTTAACTGGTTGTGGTCAATTCCATTTCCAGCCAGTAAACCCATCCCTTTTATTTTATACGATAAAATGAATTCAAACTTCTTTTCTGGAAAGCAAGCTCCACCAGGTCTTGCTGAAGCTGAGCGTATCATGAAGTTTCTGTAACGATCGTGGCCAATTGGACGAAGTGGGCTGAGATGAAGTGCGTAGACTCACTGTGTAATGTGCATTTACTTAGAGTTGTTTGTTAGCCTTCACTTTGAATCTCATTTGTTCCAGACAGCTTAGCGTGCACTTCCTTATGGAATCAATAGATGCTAAGCCATCCGTTAAAGCTTGTGTGGTTATCAGGCAATCTGAGGTCTCTTGCTCTTTCTGGGCAGACTGATCTTCTACCATCTGGCTTAATGCAGGTTGTTTTGCCCTGAATACTTGTATGCTTCAAGGACTCGTCTTTTTTTCTTTTTCCCACGCAGGAAACACTATCTTGATTGTTATGCTGTCTGTAGGGGAGATTTTCCTCTCGGCTCTTGCTTGCGTTGAGGTCAGATTACTCAGAGCAGTACTTGGCTGTCTTTTTTTTTTTTCTTTTTTTTTTTCTTCCAGGCCACACAAACACATCTTTAACACTCCCCTTCCCCCCACGCGCTCTCTTCCACTTGTTTTGTCCTCTCGGATTGTCTGTTTTCACGCATGGGCTGAAAAGTGAGAGCACCCCAGAGGTGAACTGGCGCTCATCCATCTTAGAGAAACTGGGGCAAAAGCAGAGTAACAGCCTAAATGCTGTGGTGTCTGCCCTGTGCTGTATTTCACGTTGTTCTGTTTTAATAATACATTTATACTCTGTGTCCACACTGACAGTCCTTTGAATGATGTAAAGTTAGGGCTGCCCCCTAGTAGTTGACGAGAAGAGGCTTAGTCGACCAAAATTGGTTTTAGTCGGTTAGTCGCAGAAAACAAAACCTCCACAGGAAGTGGCAAATTCATGTAGTCCATGAGAGACAGACCGTTAACGGCGGATCCTTGTGGTAATTACAGTATGTCAGGCAGGAAATCCAAACGTTCGCCTAGCATCCATTGACCTCAAATATGGCTTATCATTTGAAGCAGTGGTAGCAACTTTACATGGCCGCTTGCTCTAACGTTAACCTAGATAAATGTGCGCTATTATATATCCAAGTGTTTGTGTGGAGTGTGGAAGGCAGCTAAAGTATACTTGCATCACTTGCATTCTTTCAACTTAAAATACTCCTTTTTTTTTTTTTTTGTCATGCAGATAAGAGTAATACATAATTCCAAACTGTAAAGGGTCTACTTTTATTTGTGTACAAAACGTTGTGCTTTTGTAAAATAAAGAAAACAGAGTGCGTTTTCTGCCGTCTCGGTCTCCCTGAACAGCAGCGCATCACATAAAAGATCAAAACTCAGCATATAGGCTACCTCCTCACAGACATTAGAAATAGAAAGCCTGAAACGTCTACTTTTAAAAGAACGAGTTCGAATCAAAACACAAATACTCTCTGATTATGTAATCTATATGAAAGTCACATTTCTCTATAGGTGCGTCACTGCGGAGATGACGAGTCAGCATTTTTCATCTTTGCAGCCAACATTGACACAGAAAACACTAGTTTATTAATAAACAAAGTGTTATTTTATAATAAGGAACTTATTTAAACTTGCTATTTTTTCAGACACATTCATAATCATTACTTTTGCCAGTGCTTTGCTGCAAGCTTTATGCGTGCGCTTGAGCGCGAGGCATATTTTCCGCCCCTTAATATATTTAAGTGATTAAATTAAAATAAACGTGCAACTAATGGCTTAAATGAACGACTACTAGTCGACTAGAAAAATCTTTAGTCAAGGGCAGCCCTACAGAAAGTCGTTCAGTTTCATTGAGAATTGGAGCATCAGTGACTGCAGTAGAGTTGAGAAGCATACTAACAAACAAGAGAACGACATCTGATTGTGAACACTCTAGAAGAAATTGAGTTGACACCAGGATTAAAGCTAATCGTCTCATGGGTTTTCACTTCTGCTCTGTTGTAGTTTCTATCAGTGTGTTTTCTCTTCAGTAGGTCAAATTTAGGAACTAGTCAATGTCTCAATGCCTTAACTCACTCTTGTGTTGACCATTGAGCCATTTGTTGGTTGGATGGATCAGTTAAAATGGTGGGTTTAGAACAGCAACTGGCCATGTTTTTGTGGTGACTGTGCAAACGTGTAGGCGTGGGTCTGCTTTGCTTTGATTTGCTTGTTTTAACAGCCCAGATGTTGTTGTAAAACATGACTTTCAACTCAACAGCCTGAAGGTACAGTTTTACTGTGAAAAGTCCTTAATCTTTATCTGCACTTTGGTGAAAAAGAGCAGCACTCTAGTCAAGTGTTACTTATTAAAATGGTAAAATCTTTTTATATTACTGCTAATATTAACAGTACATTATTTTGCTATATAATATATTTTAAAAACAAACATAATACCAAGTGTTTAATATATTAATTTCTGCTCGTTTTTGTAGTAGTAAGCGTTTGTAAGTGCTTAGGTGGTCTCGTAACAGTGATGTGTTACAGTCTGATTTGTTTTTTCTCACCATCGTCAGGTCTCCATATTTAGCCCTGAGCGTCTGCTGACATACTGAAAACACACTATTGGTTGCTAGCAACTGCTCACAGGTGTTGTTGAGGTTACCACTCCTTGCTTCCTTTCCAAGGCTCTCTCTTTCGGTTGCTCAGCAGATGCACGCTCACACATGCACACGCTTTCACATTCACAGCAATGCATGCACACGCGTTCATCTCACAACGCTGAGCCGGATAGAGGCGTCTTACAGGTAAATAGATGTGTGTTGCTTACTTGCATATCTCTTGTGTGAAAATGATGCATATTGGGCTTTTTGTTACCTGCAGATTGCATTTGACAGTGTGGTTTTATCAAGCGCTGTGAGCTTTCAGACTGTTTTGTTCCTGTTTTTTTTTTTTTCTCTCAGCGCTCATAATTGCTTTGATGTGTGTGTGGCACGTAGGTATCTTTCTGTTCTCGCTCTTCCACCAGGAAAGAGGGAGTCGCTCCTTCTGTTGTTGCTAGGATGTGCATCTCTCCATCCTCTTAGCAACAGGTGATTTCTCACTGAGAGGCTGTTGCTAAGGGCCGTCGGATGAAGGGAAACTCCCTGCGATGATCCCATTTCCCACGGGGCTCCATTTGGCCTTCCGCCCACTCAATCAACCGCTGCATCTGATTGGCAACGAGCTCCGTCTGTTAGGAGCCAATCGTAGTGTTTGCTTCGACGCCGATGCCTCTTAGATGGTGTTATTGTTTGTGGTTGAACCTTTTCCCTTCTTGTTTTCATCGATGCGGAACGTCAAGCTTTTCAAAATTGATATTCTGCCTACACCGCGCTCTGTTCGTGTGGCCAATTGAACCAAATTAACAGTGCATAACGCCTGTCTGTCTGCAGAGCTAACAGTGTGTTTCTGCCTGCAGTAGCTGAGGTGTGGTAACGAGGTTTCTGTGGTAAACATGGCTAAATCGCTCAGACGGCCTCTTCCTGCTCAGTGCGTCCCGTTCACCTGTCAGTTTGTCTCGCTGTCAAACCCCACGCTCTCATAACGAGTCAACAGCCAGGCTTCTGTCATGATAAAGAGAGCGAACCGCACGGAGTGGCTAGTGCTGCTCTTCACCCTGACAGGAAGATAACAAGAAATCCACAGGGATGCTGTTACCAGGAGATGTCAGGCAGAAAATTTCTCCATTTCACATCGGGCATTTGTTCGTTTGATATCTGTACATTTAAAGCGAGCCAAGCAGGAATAGATCAGGAAAGACTAGCTAGTTCATTTGTGAAGTTTGCTATTGTTTATTTAGGTTTTTTTTTCTAGTGTTTTCTAGTCAATATTTGGCATTTGTTAAATTATTGCCATTGCAAAAGTTTTCTGCTTGGCCGATGTGTCAGAAGTGGGACTTTTATTTTGACGGTGTTCGTGACTTTTATTCGTTCAGTCACTGTTGAACAGTTCTGTCTAGCAAATTTATTTTAAAATGTTAAACGAAAGTAAAGTTTCAGCATTCAGCAAATAAGCATTTATTTCATTTAAACAAGTCTTTAAATATCTAATAAATAGGGGTGTGACGAGACGGTTAGCTCACAAGATGGAACGGGACACAAGATTGAGTTCACGAGAATTTTTACACAGCATTTTTAAGAAATACTCAATGACGAAACACATAGCTAGAAAAATATATTGAAATGTTTTAACTAATCATCTTGTAATGAATTCTACTTTCTGAGTATGAATTAATCATATGCAGTAAAAGACAACAATATTCAAGCACTGTAAAAGGTTTTGTCACAAACTTAACTAACTGGCTTCTGTCCTGTATGATTTCATGTGAGTCTCTTCAGACCTTAGAACTGTACATTAATTATGAGCTTGTACAACTTTTGTCCTCCTAACTGAACTCCTTTCCACAAATTGATTTATAGAAATAAAAACAGTATAAAAATGAATACAGTTTTCTCTTAGTCTTAAGTGCAAACAGTAAGTGCAACCATAATCAAATATTCAAAGTGCAAATAGAGTCCTCCTAATATTTCTTCAAGCATAATACAGAGCTAAGAGATTGTTACAACTACACAGCCCACCCTAAGATAGCTTTCATATTGGGATATATCTGTATGCATCAGGGAGCCGCTTTCAAAATACGAGGTATTGAAATCGAGTTTGAATGCGCGCTCGCGTTTTACTTTTGATTTCGCAATTGTGCGTACTCTGTGAATAGGGAGCAGCAGTGCTGAGTGTGCATTCTACAAGATCAGACATTTGTCAGACGTTTAGGCTCTGTTGTGCAACGAATCCTCCGCCATGGTCTTGTCAGTCATCTCGTCACTTCCTCTCGTCATGTGATCAGTGAACTCTGATTCCTGCTGCACTATGTACGACTCTGCAGCTTGTGTTGGATGAGCTGGATGGAATTGAAGCGACTGTTATCCAACTGAATTAAATGGCTTTTATTTCTATAAAAAGCAAAATGACAGTGGAGGCGTAATGTAAATGTAGCGGTGGCATATTCAATCCTAATTTTGCCCTTGACGAAAAAATATCGCCACACCCCTACTAATAAAATTTTATTTTGGTCCCTTGTACTATGTTGTCGTATTCACTGTTGTCATGTTCACAAGTTCCCTCTCTAAATGTGTTTTTTCAAAGCATTTCGCAACATGAGCATTGCTTTTAAGATACTGTGTTAGGCGCAAAATAGTTTTAAAAGCACATCCCAAGATGTGTTCTGTTGCATTTTCTTGTGATCCGACTAGTGCTTTTAAACTAATCCACTGTTGAACTTGCCTTGTAAATCATAGGCTTGACCCTAAATTTTACAGGGCTTCCTTACATAGGCTAGTTCATGTAAGGAATAATTGACAACAAGCCGTTGAATTATTAGAAAAAGCAGAGTGGCCGTTACACCTCAGATGTGCGTTATTTTTCAATAATTCAATGGCTCAGAGTCAATTATTCCGCATATACTGTGGTTATACATTGTTCAGATGATGCATTTCAAGACATTTGTCAGGTTTTTTTTCCTTAAAACACTCTTATGTGTAGGGACTAATTTCTTTCGCATCTAATCCTATGCCTCCGTTGCTAATTCCAAAACGTCGTTTTAGAGTTCAAAACGGAGGCTGAGCCATTGATAGCAGAATAATGCAGATATTAGAGAGAGAGAGAGAGAGAGAGATGAAGCGTTTGTGAATTTCCTGAGTCTGTGTATCTCTCAACAGTGTTCGGCAGCAGCGTCTCTACTAATAGCGAAACTGTAAGTTTATCTGCTTCAAGAACAGCGCAGTTATTACCTCGCTAGTGAGAAATGCCATGTAGCTTTTAAGTTGCTAAACTATTTTACTGATAAAATCGTCAGGGCAGTGCTGACATGTTTCTGTGCAAGTATGTTTCCGTACTGTATGTGTGTGCATTTGAGAGGGAGAGAGCATGTGCTTTTCGTACATAATAAAACATAATTTGGTTGCAAAAAACAGAAATAATTTGTCGCTTTTATCCTGAATATATCCTATATTTATGTGCTTGGCCAGTGTCATTGTGGATTTTGCTTCTTTTGCTGTTGTCTGCTCTAAGGACGCCAAAGAACTTAAATTATTTGGCGAAGTGATATGGAACTGTAATGCGGTCAAGACCTGCCTGGAACTACTTTAGCCGTGCATTTTCCTGAAAATAATCGCACTCCTTAGAACGTTCGTCAACCAATCAGATTCAAGCATTCAACAGCCCTGTAGTATAAGCAAAAATGTTCACTCAGCCTCATGTTGTACCAAACCTGAATGGCTTAATTTGTGGATGGATTATTTTAATCTTCTGCAAAACACAAAAGAAGCTATTAAAAAAAAAAAAATGATACAATGAAAGTCAATGGGGTCCAGTGTTTTGTTTTGGTCCCATTGACTTTCATTGTATGAAACCACTGAAACATTCTTCAAAATATCATCTTTTGTGATATGCAGTTAGGCTATATTGGTTTGTAACAACTAGAGGGTGAGTAAAAGATGACAGATTTCTCATTTTGAGGTGAACAATCCCTTTAAGAATGACTAGTATGTTGTATGATGGTAAACAACTGGAGAACAAAATGAATGTGGCACTATCGGAAAGGCAGGCGGGCGTATGTTGGCAGATGACATCTTAAGATGCTCTCTGGCTTTAATGAGACATATGTCTGTTTTGAATGTCTTCTGAATGTGGGTTATGAAGGAGGGGGATGTCTGTGTACTAGATGACACTGTTAATGCGGTGGCTGTCGTTTGTTGTTTTGTTTTCCTCTGTTTGCTCTTTTGCGCACTTTTTTTTTTTTTTTTTTTCCTTCCTTGTGGTTCAAGGCATTTTTGTTGCTTTCGTCGTTTGAAGATGCTCTGTTGGTCACAAATGTTTCCTTTTCTCACATTTTTGTTTTCCTCAAGGTTTCTCTTTGTGTTTTTGAGCCTTTAAAGCTGTAAAGCCTGAAATAATAGGCAGAAAAATCAATTTTTTTGAAATGGAATAGTTTATTGAACCTTTTAGACAAAATATTTTTAAAAAATAGAAATGCACGTGTTTTTCGAGTATCAAATTTGATGCATCAGGCTTTTATGGCTCATATAGTCTGATACAGTGAAAATATGAAGGACAAAACTGAGCAAAAATATGCAATTTGGTGCAGATGCTGACATTTAAATGGACAAAAAGAAAGATGAAATTATGAGGCTTGTAATGTAAATCAATGTGATCTTTATATCAATATATCAGACTACTTGCATAAAATGCATATAAATATCAAAATCTGCCAATAATGTCTTAGTAAGATGATATTTAAATGCTTAGTTTTATGATCAAAGCTCTGTAGTTTTAAAACATAAAATGCAATGCAATGACGATTGACAGATGAACAAATAAACCTTCCTCAAAAAGCCTGATGATCATAGTTTTTAAGTCAAGTGAACTTAAGTTGCTTCAGTCCAGTGAGTGTTCATCTTGAAATAGTTCTTATGTTTACTTTACAAAAATCAGTAAAGATTTCACATCAAAAAGACACATGAACCACAAGCTGAAGGACGTTTGTACAATTACACCAAAAGACCTTTTACTTGCTAAAAAAAAGTATAAATTATTAATCAGATGACAGAATGCATGTAGTAGAGTATGTACAACAGGTTTTACAGCAAAGTTTTGATCATTTAGAGGAAATTTGCATACCAAACATGATACGGGGTAGGCTTTAAATGTTAATCTGAATCTAAAGAACGCGGCACAGGAGACGTATCTGTGGATAATGTACAATTAAGCAGTATTGACCGATCAGCATCCAGATCCAAGTCAATGGCTACCTTCAAAAGTCTGATTACCAACATTCTTCAAAATATCTTCTTTTGTGTTCAGTAGAAGAAAAACACTCATACAGGTTTGGAACAACTTAAGGGTGAGTAAATGATGACAGAATTTTGATTTTGGGGAGAACTATCCTTTAAAGTCTCCTGATGATGTTTGCGAGATGCTCGTCTTGGGCACTTGCGCATGACATGGTAGCATAAAGGCGCTTTCGTTCCCGCTGCCCCCAGCGGTCAGACCAATGGTTGACATCTCTGTACGTACCAATTTAGTGCCTCAAATGTGGTCGGCAGAGCAGGTTCCAGAGGCCAGTCGAACTCAAATTACAGGCAGTTTTTGGTTTCCATGAATCAGATTTTTAGTCACCCCTGCTCTCTAATTATAGGCCCGGGCAGTTAGAGCCCCATTTGTTTTATGACCTTAGAGATATTACCGGATTCAGTCTACGCAAGCCTGTTTAAGTGCTGGAACAGAAGAATTATTGTTGGGAAAATCAGCTCGGAAACTGTAGAGACATTACCTGCAAAGTTAAATGCAGTGTCTCATTACACCAGTTATTTGGCCTTTTTAATCCGTTAGTCACATGGAATTTAACTTTGAACCACGGGCTCCTGAATCTGACACCTTCGCATTGTGCGTTTAAAGAAAACAGGCCCCCGCGAAACATCGCATGACCGGCGTGTTTTGTCTGGCAGTGCCAAAGTGTTTTGGTTTAAGTGCTGGAAGCCGCGGCTCTCTTTCTCCGTTTGTTTTTCAGCCATTGATTGGCGACCAGACTTTGTTTTCTCATCCAGTGGAATGCAGGTTTTTCTGCAACGATTCTTTCATTCAGGATGTGAGGCTGACAAGAGGATGTTTAAAGTCTCTTAACACCTCTTTCTTTGCGTTTTTTTCTCCAGCCCTGAACGCGACGCTGTCTGTTGTTTACATAGCTCGGATTAGCGACGCTAACTTGTAAGGCCTCTTAGAGTGAAGTACATCTAAACATAACGTGACGTTTGTTAAACTGTGTCGACGTGCTGAAAGGTGTTGATTGATGATTGGTTTAAAGCATCATGGTTTTTCCTTACTTTTTGCCTGTTTAATGTTGCAGTGAAATTCTTGTTAGCTAATTGTTTTTCTTTGTACTGTCTTGCTTTTGCAGCGTTTGACTTTGATGTACTAAAAAAACTACACAAAGTAATAAAAGTAGCCATATATTGGAACCATATCGGTTATCAGCCGATGGTATAATGTGATAATATATGTATAATATATATCTGTGTGTGTGTGTATATGTATATGTATATGTGTGTATATGTGTGTATATAATATATATATATATTTTTTTTTTTTTTTTTTTTTTTTTTTTTTTAATTGGACTAATTTTACCATCATCTAACACTCACTAAAGCTAATATTTAAAAACACTAATTTAATAACTGTTAAATGAAATCATTACCAAATCTAAAAATGGATATCCATTCTCATATACTTTACATTATAATGTTGTGATGTTGAATTCACTTGTAGCATTTAAAACTTATTATTTTAGTATTTTTTAAAATAATTTTTAATAACTTTTTTAGCATTTACTGTTTACTTAATCGTTAATAAGAATTTTTAGTATTTATTTTATTTTATATAATATAAATAATATCAGATATTTATGAATATATAAAATATTATAGAATCTGTTTATTAGCATTATTGTAATGACTAAGACTTTAATATTCTGCACTCTTAAACTTAAACTTTGTATTTTAGCGTTTACTGTTTTATTTCTTTTTAGACAATTTTATTTTGTTATAAATATTTAATTCAGAAAAAATATTAAAGAATCTAACTATTTTAAACTAAGAAATATCAGTTTGGCTACAATTTTAATATCATACACTATAATAAAATAAAATCTTGTAGCATTTAAAATGATAGATTTTAGTGTTTACTGTTTATAAAATATATTATAGTTTTAAACTAATCTAATAGAATTTTAATACCATGCAGTCCTAAATAAAAGCTTTTTTATATTGCTGCACTAAGTTGAATTTGTTATTTCCCTCTTGCTCTCAAATGTCAGTGCTGTGTGTTTGTGTTCTTATCGCAGGAGAGAAATATCCAATGTTTTCAACCGCAAAGCGCGTCTCAGAGGTGCAGCAGCTTGTCTTGGCAGACGTTCTTGGGTTTTTTCCCTGGTAACATTGAAGTCATCGAGCACACCCACCTCTGTGGTCATTCTGTTGTGGCTAGACGTTACTTTGCTCTGTGAGCACGAGGCATCTGTTATTTCCATCGGCGTCTTGCTCACGGTTGAGGTGGAAATGCAGTTCAAGTTAATGCGTGACACTCGTTTAACAGATGTGATTTTCCTCAGCTGGGGGCCGAGGCACATTTTGATTTTAGAGACACGTGACCTGAACCTAATTCAGACCCAGGGCTCAACAATTAGAATAGTTAGTCGGTTATGCCTTAAATGGGCGTAAACAGATGAGAAAGTATATTGGATCAGTGCATTCACTCTTAAAGTGACAGCAGCCTAATAAACCTGCTTCTGTCTGTCATTAATGTTAATCAAACAACAAAAAGACAAAGAGAAAATCACTCACTGCTCTTAAATAAAACTGTATAGATTAAATACAGATTAATAAGGATTAATCTGTATTTAATCTATACAGTGAAGACTATGCAGTGTTGTTTTACATTTGATTACTTTATTACATTTCTTTACCTGAATTCTAACATTAGACCTTCCTGATTTATTTAATTTCCAGAAACTTTCCAAAACTTCCCGAAAGTTTCCAAAAACTCTGGAAAGTTTCTGGAAATTTATTGGAAATTTTCCATCCCTTTTGCATACCTTGGCAGGGCAAGTAAAAATTTGAACCATTGACCCAGTTGGGCCAGTAGAAAAAAATACATGGGACAAAAACAAATATTTTAACTATTATAACTGTGGCGGGGCCAGTGAAAACTTTGGCAGGGCTAGGGATGCAAAGGGGCAGAAAATTTCTGGTAAATTTCCAGAAACTTTCCAAAATTCCCTGAAAGTATCCAAAAATCCTGGAAAGTTCCTGGAAAATCCAGGCCAGTAGAAAAAAAATCTCACCCAAGTATCTGGAGTAGCTGCACTTCCCTGTCAGATCCTTTCTAGTACCACTGGGTGAGATTTCTTTCCTCCAGTCTTCCTTCCCAGACTTCTTTGTTTCGTCGTCCTCCTCAAAGTGTTTGGAGAGATCATTTGCACAGCTGAAATGTTATCCAATTTAAGGTTGCCTGATGCTTTCCAGACCCGAGTGGGATCCCCCTAGTTCTTCTCCATTGGCAAGGAAAGGTTCTTTTACAAGCGTCCTCTCAGGTGTCACTCTCGCTTGGGTCGTCCATGGCGTTCTGAAGAGGCAGATCGTGTTTCTTTCCTGTAGAGGTATTCATTTTCACCCAATTGTACTTGATAAGTAAAGCCTGTCGTCGGCCCAGATTATGATGTAGTTTGGAGATTATTTAAATGATAGTTTCAGAAAAAAATGTGGCTGGGGGGGCTAACGTGCACGATTTATTTTTTGGCTTGGTGTGTCAGTTGTTTGAAAAACTCAATCTTGTGTTAACCGCAGAGCAGGACTCTGAGCAGGGTTAGTGTACACCAAACTTGGAGGCAAACTAAAAGAAAACGAGCTCAGAACCACTAATGGTGTGCTTCAGACCACAAATGAGAAACCGAGCCAGGAAGCAAACGTTGTTTTTGTTGAACCTCGCTGTCTCTCCCTCTGAGGTTCTGTATTAATTTAGCTCTTGTTTCCAGAGCGTTTTTTTCCCCTCAAGTCATTCCACCTCACGCTGTGTGACTCGAGAGGCTGTTTGGGTTTAGCGGCATGTGTTTCTCTCTTGCGTATGGTTAGCATTTGGTGGTCTCTCTGTGCAGATACATGCTCAGGCTGTGTTGACACAATCATATATCAGTATACTGCTTTTTCTCAATATTGTGTGAATTTTTTTTTTTTTGGTCTGTTAAATACTATCTCAATTTATATCCATTTCTCATATACTGTACATTATAATGTTGTGATGCTAAATTCACTTGTAGCTTTTAAAACTTACCGTTTTATTTTTTTTTTTACAAAATATAATACATACAAATTAGTTACATTAAATACATTTTCCCTTGTGCAATAAGCCAATAACCGATAAGTTATGGCATTAGATGATGCTAAAGGTAATGTAAATGCAAAAATATTAAATATCCAGTACTGACCCTTTCAGATAAATAAAACTATGTAATATCAGCTGACAACCAATATAGTACTGATATATTAGTGCTAATTTTGTTAGCTATTTTTTTTATTTAGTCTTAGTCCTGTGTCAAATGTACTAGTTTTTTATCATATTTAGTCAACCTTGTCCTGTTTTTGTTTAGTCGACTAAATGTCTGGGAATTTTAGTCTAGTTTTAGTCAATGAAAACGTAGTCACATTATAAAGTCAGAATTGCGAGTTATAAAGTCAGAATTGCGAGTTATAAAGTCAGAATTGCGTGATATAAAGTCAAAATTGCGAGATGAAGTCAGAATTGTGAGATATAAAGTCAAAATTGCAAGATATAAATTCAATTGCGAGATATAAAGTCAAAATTGCGAGATATAAAGTCAGAATAGCGAGATATAAAGTCAGAATAGCGAGATATAAAGTCAGAATTGCGAGATATCAATTCAATTGTGAAATATAAAGTCAGAATAGCGAGAAATTCAATTGCGAGTTATAAAGTCTGAATTGTGAGTTATAAAATCAGAATAGCGAGATATAAACTCTCAATTCTGAGAAAAAAATCAATAGCGTGGTAAAAACTTGCAATTGTGAGGGAAAAAAAGTTGCTTTTTTTTATTTAGTGGTGGAAACAAGCTTCCATACTAATAATATTGTGATGTATTGCAGTGTATTCAATCATAACATGAAGTGTACTGTATTGTGATGGTGAGCACTGGGTTATTGTGCCTTTAATTTAAACATTTAGTGCCATTTGATTGGATTTGAAGAGCTCTGTGTTGTTGTTTGCAGGTCCATATTGGTTTTACTGACAAGTCTTTTCCATCTGTTTCACCAACATTGTCCGCATCAGTGGGATTCACATGACCTTTTAATAGGCCTCAGGTATAGATGTGTGTGTGTAAACAGTATTTACAGTACCATACCAGAGGACAGGTGTTTGAATGCAACACCCTCAGTCTAATCCTCCAGTAATCCCGTCTGAAGCCATGTGTTCAGTTTCTTACTGCCGACACGGTAAAGTACAGCCAATGGACGGCATCCAACTAGAGGGAAGGAATGGGAAGGAGCTGAAGTAGTGCTAGCAGTTGCTGGTCGTCCAATGAAATTGACTGCAATGAAACGTTTTTCATGTCCGGATCGGCTCTAACTGGGAACTGGAATTAGAGTGCGTGACTCCGCTGTTCCCTCGCAAGCACTGTGGTCTTGTGAATTTTTAGTAACAAGACTGTAAATTCAGAGCACTCGCTGGGGAAGGGAGGTAGGCTGCGAACGCTGTACAAGACGGCCAGTGTTTTCTCCAACACCATTTTTGAATTGATTCAGCAAGTTGTTGTTGAGTTAATGGTTTGAGGATCTTGTTAGCGGTGCTGAATCTGATGCCACTGAAAATAGAAATGCATTAGAAGTGAGTAAAGCTCGTTTCATTGCTTGCATGACTCTGTTGTATCCAAGTCGTGGTTTGTTCAAACATTTTTCATTTACATTCATGCATTTGGCTGATACTTTTCTTCAAAGTCACTTGCATTGCATTCATTTTATCAGTTTAGGCATTCCCTGGGAATCAAATCCATGACCTCGGCATTGCAAACGCCAGCTGCTTTATCAATTACAGGCCTCAGTTCAGCCTGGAGCTGGTTGGTGAACAAGCTGTGAGTCACGATAGCAACAAATGTTTGAGCTTCTTTAGTCGTCCCTTATTAACATCTACACACGTCTTGCTCTTGTCCTCTTCATTTCAGCTCTCTGATTCTTCTTTCACTTTCTACAATTTTGCTTATTTGCAAAATTTGCATTTTCCTAAATTTTGCTGTGTTGCTGAATATGCATTGAACACATGACATCGAAACCGACCGGTTTACACTTTGAATACACTTTCTTTGTCTTATTTTGCATGATTTATATTATTTAAAGAATGGATGCATATTATCCAAACAGCAACCCTTGTGCATGCTCATGGACATTTTTGTCTTTTTCAGTTTTTTTTTTTTTTAAATAATTTTGTCTGTGTTAATGCCAACTGCACAAATTTTGGCACAAGTGTGTATTTTTATTGGAATTTTACCATTTCACCCCCATTTCCTTTAATAAATCTATTTTACACCAGTAACACAAAATAATTCAACTCAGGACCTTAAGGACAAAAATGTCCCCATTGAAACCCATTAAAACTGCAATTTTTAATCCCAGGGTCATTCAACTATGAAATGATGCACTCTTTGCTAATAGGCCTTCATTCTGTTGGCAAGGCTTCAAAATTAATTTTTTTTATTACTTTTTACAAGATGGTGCCATTTTCTCAGGTTTGGCCTATAAAGGAAATACTCGCTTTATTCCTGTTTTCTGCTTCTGTATATTATAGATCCAACTGGATAAAATATGCAGCTATAATTGTGAGTGTGTTGGTATGGATGTCAAATTCTGTGTGTGTGTCTAATATTTGAGAGAAAAAAACTGAACTGTAAATCACAAATCCAACCATCGTGTGTACCAGTGGTGTTTTGCTAGCATCTAATGGGGAAAATTTGGTACTGTGCCCAAACAAAATCTTACTGAAAGCTCATTTTTTGAGATATCAACCTCAAATTTGGAACACAACTTATTTAGATTTACGCCTTGGATTTTCTAGCATTTTTAGAGCTCAACATGTTTCATGAAATATATTATATAAAATAATGTTCAGAAATAATTTTCATAAACTTAAACCTCTATAACTTTTTCTTATTTCACTTTTTAAACTTTTTTTTTTTTTTTTTTTTTACGTAAACAATAATGTGCCAAGTGTCTTCTTTAAAATGAGACCAACTTAAGTCTGTGCTCTCATGCTTTACATTTTTATGACATGGAGTTTTTTGTCCTCTGGACTTGTGTAACGTTTTTTTTTTTTAATTGGGTTAACAAGGGTTAAATGATTTTGGAAGGAATAAGCTATGCATTTCATGTTCCCTGCTAAGATTCAACTACGCAAAAGCAAATTGTTTTTACTTTAAAACAAAAATTTTTACTCAGATATTGCTAGTGAATTTCACAAATAATTACAAAGAAACGGCAACTAACACATTTAATTAAATATGAAATTTTGAAGTAAATAGTACTTTCTTTAAAAATGTACTCCAGTTGTTTTGTTTTAACTTTTTTTTTTTTTTTTAAGTGTACACATGTTTTCATTGAAACGAAAAGCCAAAGTTGGATTTAGCGTATTGATGTTGATTTGCATTGACGTTTTTCATAAGAATCTGAAGTGCCATTGATGTCATTGACACTCTTGTTTTTTAATTAGTCTGATCATTGCATGATTGGTCTATAACAAATTGTTTGGTCAGAATGTCAGCCGCACCCTTGCTCCCAGATGAACCCATTGATTCTCAAACGAACCCAAGAGCACGACGATGCATGTCAACAGAGATAGGGACTGATTACTATGGTGTAGTTTAAGGTCCGTTTTAAATGAAATTGGCACATTTATCTCAACGCTTTAGCTTTTAATTCTTTGTCACCCGCCAAAAAGCTTTAATTCAATTCAACAAAAGCCCATAATTAGATTATCAAATTGGCTCATGTGTGGAGTTTGTGAAATCGAATGGCCTCGGAGTCGAGGTGGGGACGGAGCAGCTGCGGCAGCTTATTATGAACCCGTACTCTTAAGCATCGTTGGCCATGAGTAATAATCACAGAGCGCGCTAATGCTTCTTGGCATTAAGGTTAAATAAGCCCAGGCTCCCACACAACACTCTCTGTACTGTGTTCACATGCTTCACCCTTGCCAGTTTGATAATTGCTGTAATTGAACTTAGAGGTTTGACATTGATCGTAATGTCAGCTTACGCTTTCATAGCTGTCTGTTTACAGTCACTGTAATTGTGTTACTTGTCCTTGTTTTGTTCCTTTTACCTTATTACAAACTAATGTTAATGAATAATTATTGATGAAACACTGATTTGCATTGTTTCATAGGCCTACGAACTTCCTCATTCTGCTCTTTTATAAATTAATTTAATTAAACATAGATAATGCAAATCAGCGGTATTATTTTTGTTGTGTGTGTGCGTGTATAATAACTAGTAACAAATTACATTAACAATCAATGAAGAATTTTATATATTTATTACAAATTACTGTTGTTATTATTATTATTTTGAATATACATTTAATTTTGTTTCATTTATAAATTTTAATATTTTATTTTTAACATATTTCTGAATCTCCCCACAGATGGAGTCTCCGGTGTCCACGCCGGCACCACCACCGCTCCACCTCCTCGCACCTGTTGGCAACAGCGACATCTCCTCCTCGTGTGAGCAGATCATGGTCCGCACGCGCTCCGTGGCCGTCAACACCTCTGACGTGGCTCTGGCGACCGAGCCCGAATGTCTGGGTCCTTGTGAACCTGGAACCAGCGTCAACCTGGAGGGCATCGTCTGGCAGGAAACGGAGGACGGTAAGGGCCGGAGCCAGATTGATGTTGCATGCTGTCAGTTAAACATTTAATCGCTGTTATATTTAAAGTGCAAGTCTGTAAAAATGAAGACTAGGGCTGTTCTTGTTTGTAGGGCTGCACAATTTGGCAAAAAACCTCAAAGCTTCTCTCTTGTTGACAACAGCTGGTTTATTAGCACTTTTCATTACAAATTCAGAAAGATGCATGTTGTGTTCCCAAATGCACATTATAAGTGACCTAAACTCAAACTGATGCAAAGACATTCATGACATTCATCGCACTAGAGTTGTTATTATTAAAGTGGACTTATAGTGCCCCTTTTTACAAGATGTAATATAAGTCTCTGGTGTCCCAGAATGTCTGTGAAGTTTCAGCTCAAAATACCCCACAGATCATTTATTATAGCTTGTCAAATTTGCCCCTATTCGGGTGTGAGCAAAAACGCGCCATTTTTGTGTGTGTCCCTTTAAATGCAAATGAGCTGTTGCTCCCGGCCCCCTTTCCAGAAGAGGGCGGAGCTTTAACAGCTCGCGCTTCGGTCGCTCAACAACAACAAAGCTGGAGAATCTCACGCAGCCAAAATGACGAAAGTTTTCAGCCTTACATTGTTCAAACCGGAGTCGACACTGATGGAGAGACTCAGGAAGAAGTTATAAATATCTCTCTTTGCATTGAACTTTGAGCGTCGTAACTTTGCAGATGTTGTTTATGCTCAAACAGTGACATAACACACTAACTGAAGTTAAAAAAGTGAACTCATAATCAAGGACTCGTTTAACTAAGATTAAAACAAACCATAAAAATGACTAATACTTGAAATAAAATAAAATATTTAACAACTTAAATTTATTTTCTTTTAACGAGTTGCCAAGGCAGCATTTCTCATTTTTGTTTAGTTTAAGTTGAA
Organism: Ctenopharyngodon idella; assembly: GCF_019924925.1. Classification (NCBI taxonomy): domain Eukaryota; kingdom Metazoa; phylum Chordata; class Actinopteri; order Cypriniformes; family Xenocyprididae; genus Ctenopharyngodon; species Ctenopharyngodon idella. Next base: position 4,804,205 of record NC_067243.1, on the reverse strand, counting down.
GTACTAAAATAACCGAAACTAAAACAATATAGACATATTTAAAAAGCAAAACAAAATTACTAAAACTTATAACCACTATAACCAAAATTAAAATGAAAACAGAAAATATAAAATATAATTTAAAATGTTAACAAAAACTATAATCGGACATTAGTGATGTTAAATTAGCACTGAGTCATATTGCGTTCGGTTTTATTTAGATTACTTGTGCAGCGTTAATGAAGAGGTTTAAACTGATGAATCTGTTTGATCACAAAGCTAATTTACTTGCATTTTTCCTGCTATCTCAATCAAATTAGTAGATGCTGTAAACGATTTTACCGTTTTGATACACTCAATAACACTTACGATTGGCTAGTTTTCTGTTTGGCTGACACTCAGATTCTGTGATTTCTCACAATGCTTATTTCAGTGATATCTGTCGGCTAGCACAGATATTTAATACATGGTTTCCCACCCCCCCCAAAAAAAAGCTTGAAGCATATTGCTTGTATATATGTATATATGTGTGTGTGTGTGTGTGTGTGTGTGTATGTGTGTGTGTATATATATATATATATACACACGCACAGACGCAATATGCTTCAAGCTTTTTTATATATATATATATATATATATAAAACCAAGCCCATTTTGTGCTTGTTACCAATCTAGAGAAGTGCACACTAGAGAGAACACGCTTATATTTGCTTTGTTTTGCTCCCTGGACTCGGTAATTCCAGCTTGGCTCGAGCTGGTGCAGGTGACTGACAGAAACACTGCTGTTTGCCTCATTACGCAATGCTTTTTCTCCCATAAAAACTGATGTTTTTCATCTAGGACCTGTGCCAAACAGTTTAGATTTAAGCGTCAGGACTGACTTGCTGTAGACATTAGCCGTCTGCTTGTGTTTGTGCTGTAAACAAACAAAATCCAGACATTTGCAGTTTGATAAAAAGCTGAACCTCTCTCTGTTTTTCCTTCCTCAGTCCTCTGAAGTTTGTAAGCATGTTATTTGCTGTGGAAGTTGCTGTCAAACTCTTTCCCCCGGGCAAGGTTTTTTTTGTTTGTTTTTGTTTTTTTATTTATTATAGACTAGCGGGCATTTATAGGCAAATTATCCTGACAATTCAGGTTCTGTTTTAGCAGCGTCAATAACGCAAGCAAGTCACGCTGTGCTATTTGGCTGATGTCTGTTATTTGAACACCCGGACACATTTCCCCTTTGCTTGGATCATGCAGAATTGCTGTGACTGAAAATATAAGGCAAGGTCAAAAGGTGTCGCGCAACTCATACTTTCACCTTCGCCCACTCGTTCCATTAGCTCCATTAGCACCGGTGTGCTGCAGCTCATCTCTCTCCGCTAACACACAGAAATTGTGCTAGTTCACACCACATCAAATGCTTCCTGTCTTCCCCGGTCTCTCCATCCATCTCGCTTTACCTCCAGTCCTGATGATTCAGTGCCTCTCTGAGAGATCTCATGGCACAAGCGGCCTCCATTTGACAAATGCAGAAAATAAGCCAGGGGAAAGTCTGAATGCGCCTCCAGAGAGGGTCACGGGAATGAGCAATAACAGCCAAACCAGCATGCCTTGCAGTTGGAGGCTGCGGAGTTGTTAGAGACGTCTCTGTTTAGATGCCCGGAGGCTTCTTGAGCTCTGTGGAGAGTTGTATAATGGATGGGCTTCTGGGTTATTGGTCCATCTGATCTACTGTGGCTTAAATAAAACTAGCGTGGTGTTTATGAAGTTCATACGAGGCAAGATTATTGTAGTTTTGGTTTTTTTTCCTTTTGATTTGGTGTAGTTTTCATGGAAATACTTTACAATAAGGTCTCATTTGGCAACATGAATTAACAATATTTTTATATTTTTTAGTTATTCATTGTTCATGTATTATTCACAGTACTTTAACTTATTGTTTTAGTAAATGTTGAAATTAACTGAGATTAATAACTGAGATTAAGTATTGGTCATTGTTAGTTCATGTTAACTATTTGCATTTTCTTGTTCAGTGCAGTTGAGTTTAATTTTTAGAATATGCATCTAAATTGAAAAAAAAAAAAAAAAAAAAAAGTACTTTTTGGAGTCATGAAAATGTACTTGAAGCTTTTCCCAGTAATGTTAGTTTTTATTTTTATTTCAGATAACTATAGTTTGGGTCATTTAGTTCTAGTTAATGATAATATCTCATTCAGAAAGAATCAGTAATGACTTTTGTGGTGAATGTTTCACAATTAAGATTGACAGCTCCTGTAGTTGTAGGTGTTAGCAATCAGAATAAATCACACCAGTTTATAGAAATTTACTTGCACAGCTGGCTAGTTTTTCTGCATCACTGGTGCATGAATTATTCCTGCATATGTATGTGATTCTCGTCCAAAATGTTGCGTCCTGTTTAACTAAAGTAATGTTCATTTGCACCTAAAGGCTTAACCTCCTCTTTGCTGTGTAATTTGACTACCAAATGCTGACCTTTGGGGCTGCAGTATTTACGAGAACCGTGTGGATCAAAGATCAGCCTCCTCCTGGGCTGTCAGCATGAGGAGATGGAAGTGCCCCTGACCTGGCAACCCAAACCCTTCTCTACCAGCCAGTGACAGCTCATCAAAACCTTAGCGAATAATGGGGGGTTCACAGAAAGGAGATGGTAGATTGGGAGAGAAAAGAAGAGGGAGAAAGAAGCTCAGAGAAAGTGACGTTTTGCAAGAGCAGCGTTGCAACATGCGTGTTTATGCCAGGACCCCACCTGCTGACTCTCTGAAATGTCAGCCTCAAATCTTCCAGAGCTTTATGGCTCCTGAAGTTCCTCTCCGGAAAAAACATCCCTGTGGCTTGGCTTTGGCGAAACTACCGGAGTCTTTGCCAGGCCAGAGTTGTTCCGATGCCTGAGTCCGGGTGGCAAACCTCTACTCACGCATACCAAGTCCTCGTTGTCCTTTGTGGCAATATCTTCAAGCAAGTTCTCTCTTTTTATTGGGTGGCAGCCAGTCCTGTGTTCAACGTCTCAAAAGCATGACGCTCTGGTGTTCAAATGAGCCTTAACCACAAAATGTTGTCTTTTCCAGAAATAAAAGGAGAATATAAAGCAGGTCTTTAAAGGAAAATGGCGAAGGAGATAAGACAAACGTTGTTCTGGAGAACCGCCAGACCTTTCCAAACAATTAGAGGTTGTTTACTTTGCTGTGAGGAGGTCCTTGGAGCTGTCTGAAAGCTGTTTCTTTTGATGGCACATTTCCACCTCGCCATCCGGCATGTCTGTCATAAACACGGTGGAGTTGTCCAAATCCAGAGCAGAAGTCTAGTGTCGTGGCTATTGTCCCCTTTTTCCGAAAGAATGTAATGAAGACAGACACTTGACATGTGGATGTCGGCTCAGGCAAGCCGGTCTGGAAAACGCACAAAGAGCCCTGTTGGGTTGTCATGTTTGCCCTGGAGAGTGTGGTATTCATTCCTTTTCTTAGTATCTCTTGTCTCTTTCTTTTCTCTGTCAGTCAGACAGACCTCACCGCGCCAAGCGCATACAGAATGCCAGATCTAGCCTGTCTTTTTCTTTCTCAGCTTGTGGTCAAGCCTCAACTCGGTCTCGCTCTGCTTTTGGTTTTGTTCCACACTTCCCTTTTAGTCTCTTCCTTTTTTCCTCAGATCTTCCATCTAAGTCTTTCTCCTCCTCGTCTAACAGCTCTTGCATTTCGCAGCGGGGATCCGGCTAGCTTTCTCGGTTCCTGTCAGCGCTCGGCAGGCTGTCAATATTCGACAACAATGACCAGATGCAGCCAGTTCTCGCTCTCGTTTCTCTTCTGGCTTTTGCAAGCTGAAAATCCAAAACCGATGAAGACACACTAGCAAGAACAACCTCAAGGGTGTTGACGTTACATCCTCAGAGCTCTCTTCAGTAATACGAAAGCGTACGGGCAGATATCGCCTGGGAACACGGAGTCATTGTTTATTTTCCAGGTTTGAATGGCAAGGTGTGTTTGTGTACCTTTCACTCTCTCAGGATACCATCCTCACACTTTACTCAAGGGGTTATAAATGGTACTTGGCAACCATTCGTCATCCTCCGGGAAGTAGTACTGAGGATGGATGTCTGGGGGGAAGGGAGCTTTCTCACCCCTCTGCTGAGCACAAGTTACTCAGCTGTGCAAAATCACTAGTCTGGATATTACAAAAGAAGGGCCCTCCACATCCCCTCCTTCCTCCTCCCTTCCCCTCTCTCAAGAGACCTGCTCACCTCGGTCATGTGACCCGGATAATCAGTCGAGGCAGCCACCCGAGCGAGCATGTCAAAGGAGCACAACCTCATAAAAAAAATCAGGTCTTTGACAACCAATTCTGTTCTGTTCTTTTGAGGATGACTGATTGTTCCTGCACTATAGTCTCGTGCAAAAACAGATGTCAAACAGGATATTCATTTTTGTCTTTTAAGAGTATACTCCTTCATGGTGTATTTATTTTTATGTATGTTTTTATTTATTATGGTTTTGAGTTGAGTCATTAAATTCAATTGAATTTATCTTTTTCTTCCTTTTAAAAATTCATCAGAGACAATATCTTCTGAGACACCCTTGAATACGGACTCCCCAAGCTTGAGCTCTCTTGAGTGACTTGTTGGTCTGCCTTTGTCTCACCCATCACATAGATGGCCTTTTCTACTCTGTTTCTCCCCATTTGACCTTCAGCCAGTGAAAAGAGGGGCTACGGAAATTGACGAGTTTAAAGAGAATGGGAAAGGAGGTGCAGGGTCAATGCCAGGGGACCTGAATTCTTGCCCCCTCCCCAAGCCTAGCGGGACATAGGGACAGATTACGGGGGACCATGCTTGCCCATTAATGAAACTCTTTGCAAGAGAAATTAGACTGGTGACCCAGGCAGTGAGGGCCCCTTTGTTTTCCCCCTCTTCTTTTTTGGGCTTGTCAGCTCTTTGTTGCCAATAGGATACTCTTTGATGGGGCTATTGGGGAGGTTGAACTAAGGGGCCCACAGCAATGCTGATGACCCCTTTATTGCTTGGAGGCGAGGGCACAGGGTGGAAATGGGATATAAGATGACAAGTGCACTGCTCTTTGGATGGAGGGGTGATGGGATCACACTTCCATTCTTCCAGTCACCACCAAGGTTCACTTATAGACTAACCCAAAGAGAGAAGCCTTAGCCTCAGTCTCTGAATTCAACATGTTTGTTTTTTCTCTTAAAGGAATCAGCTGCTTTTTCCATCCATTTGATCATGGGATTCTTCAGATGTGGCATAAAGGGTGTTTTTCTGCACATCAACATCCAGTCTTTCTCTTTTCTTTTTTTTTTTTTTTCAAAGCTATCAGTTCCCCTTGTCAGTTTCACATAATATAGCTTGTGGTTGTATGTAAAAGTGCTACCTGCCCTTCAAACAAATTTGAAAACAAACAAGAGCCCTCAGTCGACTACTGTCAATCATTCAGGGCTCTTTAGTGTCTGTTTCTTAAATTAGTGAGACGGCAAGCTCTTTTCTTAGCCCCGAGAATGAGCCTGCAGTCTTAGTTTGGACTTGTCTGGCACACCAATTTGCTTCTCTTGGCAGCTAGGCAGCATAGAGGTATGCAAAACAGCCATTGAGAGCCCCGCACAGCAAGTGGGAAAAACAGCCAAGGCGAGCACAATGAAGCAAGTACTTTCAGCTCGTTTGCCGTCACGTTTTCCGTGATCCGCAGACTTGTAATGATTCATCCTCTTTGCGAAATTTCACCGGGTTAAGAGGCGGACAGTGAGAGTTTGGGCAAGCTCTAGCAACAATAACATGCCGCTTTAACTTGTCGATGGCTGCAGTGAATCTGTCACGTCAGATCAGCTCAAAGAGTCTGATTTAGCGCAGCGTGCACTGGAGAGATTGCTGTTTAGAGCAGTGGTTTGTTGCAAACAAAGTGGCATCAAGATATATATTCTAGTTTGTCAATCCGTGCAGATAACCATTTGTAGAAGTGCAGATTGCATAAGATTTAACTGGCATAGAGAGTAGAGAAATGTGTAACGTTGAAAGAATTCACCAGATAAGTGGAACCAACTGCCTGAGGCTCCCTTCCCCAGAGAGAGGGAGAGAGTTACAGCTTGGTTAATGATTGGGCGGCATTCGAGAGTGAATAAACGGCTGCTTCATGAGCAGATGGAAACAAGGTTGGGTTTTACATCTCATTGTTTGTAGCCCTCCAACCCCCAGTTCTCAGCACCTCGCTTGCCTTAATCTTCACAATTAAGAGCGCTGTCTTAATCTGTCTGAGACCAAACCTGTGAGAACGCTAAGATGATTTACAGGTTATCTGTGACTAATTACAGATGAATGAAGACATGGGGTGTGGGGAGGTTTTTACTGTTATGGTCATAGTTCTGTGAAGTAAGAGATTGCTTTTAGAGATTTAAGACTAGATTGCAATTTTTTGTGTTTGTTTTAAGCCAGTGTGTTAAAGTGAGACATTTCTTGAACATTTTTGGTTTCCCAAAAAATAACCAAACTGGAACCAAACGCTAACATTTGGGGGGAATGTCCTGTGTTTGCAGGGAAGACCGTTTGTGTTTGGTAAACATTAGGAGGCTGATGGTCTGAGCAGGTCAGAGCTTTCATTTACAGAATTAAGCACCTATTGTGGAAATAGGAGCCATGCGGGAGAATTTGCAGCCACACCTGCAGTTATACAGCAGACATTGTGTGAGCGGGTGGCTGCACTCTCTCTCTTAGCTAATAAAAACTAAAGTAGTCTGCAGTAAAGGTCTCCGGTGCAAATGTCGCTTCAAAGCTGACGACTAGTGCTCAGGTTTCGTCAAGAGACTTGCTGACACGTAGAGGTCACTGGCAGGGAATACGAGTTACACACACACTCAGTGTTTTCCCTTTGGCTGTGTGGCACACCTGTGTCATGATACTCTTTATTATTTCTGGAAGTGAGTACACACCTGTTTCCCAGCCTGTACTGTACTGGATTGTTTGAGTGTGTTTTAAGGAGACTCTGAAACTAAAAGAATCAGACTGGGTTCCAATTACGGCTTCCTTTTTATAGGGTGCTGGAATTAAGCCCTTGCACTGCGTGCCATTAGAAATAGCATTATACGTTTCAGAGAATGACATTGAATTGGCAGGTTGGTTAACTTTGCTGTTCACCTTGCCCCGCCGGTGGTCCTGGGTCCAGTTTCAGTGGTAACGACTGCCATTCCAACAACAGCTGATGTCATGCTAATTGTTAGCAGATGTAGTGGTATTTTTTTCAGTCTCATACAAAAGGCCAATTATCGACATTTCCCATTTGGAGACATGATTCGAGTATTCTGCTCAATTTCCCCACTTGTGTCATTGAGATGGAATGAGCGCCGTTGCAGTGGCTGCTCGCAGTTGCCAGTTGTCAAGGAAACGCAGCGTGAAAGGCAGAACTAAACACATGGACGGTTTTTGTCTCCCTTTGCATTCGACTGCAGTGTGAAATTTTTATTGCCTGGCACCTCTTGATAAGCTGTTTTAGAAGCAGGCAATTGATGCCCCATTGCGAATAGCGCCTTGCAGCTTGAAATCAAACAGATATCTCTTGTGTACTTTGTCAGTCACAATGAGAGGTTGCCCTCAAAAGCACCGTAGATCAATTTGGTGTGGTGTTTGGGAAGGTCAGTTCCTTGATTGTTGTGTGTGTGTGTGTATGTGTGCGCGCAGTGGAATTGCTTTGTGGGTGGGGAGTCGCAGAGGTGCGAACTATATTCCACTTGATGTTTCCTGATACTACATACTTAAAAAATGATAGCTGCTGCCATCTGGTGTTAACAAATGAGGTTCAGTAAGTGTAGGCTAATTTCCTGTCACTCTTTTGGCACTCTGTGTCTCTCAATGTCTGGATTTTGTTGCGCTAAATGTCAAGCAGATGGCACACAACCGGAAGAAAGCTGAAAATGACATTGACAGATCTGGGCACCCTGGACTCGGAAGAATCTTTTTATATACCTCCGCTGATTCCAGTCCAAAACAAACACAAAACGTATAAAGAGTCCCTGCATGCTACAGCAATGTCAGACAGAGGACTCGGGCTGACCACTGTTCCCCACCCCCCTCTTTTTTTAACTTCTCTCTATTCTTTACTTCCCCCTGCATATTAATAGGTTTTTGTGCACCCTGCTGTTCCTGTTGTCTTTATACAGGAGGTGTTCTAAATTTGGACATCTGTGCTAGGGAATGTAAAATCTGCAGTATACTTCTGCCAAAGAGCAGTCATTTATCTTTTTGCTAATTGTTCTAATCGTGCACATGGGCACAATATTTGTTGCAGTAAAGTCACTGCATCTAAACCCAGATCCCCAATTAGATATCTGACTTGAGGTGATTTCAGCTGTAGTTTTGTCTTGTCCAGCATCTTATTGGTGATCTAGTAAACAGATGATCAATCACAGTTCACTAAATGGTGCATTCATACATCTCAAGTGAAAGAAGTCAACTTTGTTATATGTGGTTCAGTAGTTGAGGTCTTATTTCCTGTTTGTGTTTTCTTCAGGTATGCTGGTTGTAAATGTCACCTGGAGGAACAAGACGTATGTGGGCACCCTTTTAGACTGCACTCGACATGACTGGGCACCCCCACGGTAAGACAACTGTTTTGTAGGGTAAATTCAACCTAATTTACGGATACGTATGTTCAGTTTGCTATGAAACCAAAACCTATTAGAATTTAACAGTTTTGCCAAATAAATGCAGTGTAGAGCTTTTTTTTTTTATTTTTGGAATCAGTATGTGTTTGAACTTCTGGCCACTACATACTCCTGCTAGACCCTCTCATCATCATCTCATCATACTCATGCTAGACCCCCCCTCCCTTACAGACTAGCATTTCAGTTACCATTCTACTGGGTCTTAATGCCATGAACTTCTTGCATGGCCCATAGCTTGAGGCAATAATAATGTGCTAAGGTCTGAAGGAGGCTCCTTTTTGACCTTGCACATGCCTTTTTTAGTACAGACACTCCAACATTTTAGATGTTTTTTTTTTTTTTTTCATGCTTTAACCTGCCCAAGGTCAGATACCAGCGCTGCATGGTACAAATAATTTGCTGTACATAATACTGTGTCCATTTAAGAGACTTAGCCTCAGGAGGTTGCTTCTGATTTCTAATCGTAATGTTCCAGAAAAGGCTGTATTTCCATGGTGCACTTTATCTGTGGGCTGCAGCAGGCTGCAGGCAAACATTACTAACACAGCATTAGCCCCTGGGGAGAGCACCGGTGAAAATGATGCAGTGCATTCATATGCGTTTCTTTCATATGTTTGTATTCCAGTCAGAGCTGCTTTGAGTCACATGTAGTCTTTGGAACAGGTTAAAGCAATTAATGATGAATGCAAAAGTCATTCCTGTATTTTTTAGTTTTTGCTATCCCAATTGCAGAAGCCACCACTGACAGACCTGACTCTTAGGATGGACAACTACTCTGAAGTGACAGCAATGATTTGGGTGTTAACTTGTGGTCCAGTTACAACTTGCAAAAAACCATGCCTTGAGACGCTGAAAAAACAGCAACATGTCATAACCAACAATTAAAAATATAAGATATCTAGTTCCTTCTAACCCCCCAGCACAACTCCTGACAGACAGTTTTTAAATATCTCTAACATTACATATCAACCTGTGATATATATCATCTTGTCATTCTGCTGGTCTTAAAAATCTCAGTTCTATTCTGAGGACTGGGGGCCCTGAGGTAGCTTTCTTAACTGCTTTGTTTTACTACGGTTTAATGCATGTGCTTTGATCGAACTCTCTGGTTGCTCTTGCCTCTGAGCCTGTGCCTTATCTGTTGGAGGATGTTATCACACTGCATCTAATCAGCAGCCAGGTCACCCTGGCTTAATCCTGCAGCAGTGTGGCACTGCGTGCCATTCATCAGAACAAGCATTGCTGTCGAGATCAGGGATAACGAGAGGATAAAAACGCACAGCACGTTGCTGGCTCTCCAGGGCCCACTGGAGAAGCACTTATAGCATCCAAATGTAGAGGCTGATTTAGAAGAGAGGCCATCTCTCATCTGAGAGAATCTCTGCAGCACTGTTAGCACCCTTTGTGGTTTGCAGATAATTGTAAGAGTTTTAGGTAGAAAATGGATGCCACTTGTTTATTTGATTGATGATTCTGAATTTATTGTCTGTGGAAGAGTCTTTTTTTCATATTCAATTGAAATTAATTTTTCCCTTTTGCTTCCTCAGGTTCTGTGAGTCACCCACAAGTGACCTGGAGATGAGGAATGGCCGTGGACGGGGTAAAAGAATGAGGCCCAATAGCAATACGCCAGTCAATGAAAATAGTAATTCTTCTGATAACAAAGGCAGCAACAACAGCAAGACTCGAGCAGCATCAAACAGCAAAGGGCGGCGGGGCAGTCAGAATTCCTCTGAGCGGCGCACCCCACCAAACAGCAACCCTGAGGATATAAAGGCTAGTCCATCATCTGCTAACAAACGTAAGAACAAACCTGCCTCGGACATGGAGCCCAATTCTAGTTCAGAGGACACTAAGGGTAGCAAACGAATGCGCACCAATTCAAATAGTGGAATACCTCATACTATTCTTCCCCTGTCCAACATCAAAGCTGAATCCTTGCCCCCTTCTTTGGACCGCAACTGCCCCTCACCGGTTCTCATTGATTGCCCTCATCCCAACTGCAACAAGAAGTACAAGCACATTAATGGTCTTAAATATCACCAGGCTCGTGCTCACAATGATGATGATATCAAGCTGGACATAGATGGTGATAGTGAGTATGGTGAGGACTCTACTTTGCACCCTGAGTCAGGCAGTTGCAATGGTGCATCCATTTCCCAGAAGGGCTGTGCATCTCCTGCGCGGTCGAACACACCCAAAGGCAGAGGATTTGATGCCCAGAGCCCATCACCGTCATCAGGAAAGTTCATCTCCAAGCAGCCTGGAAAGAAGAAACCAGAGACTGAGCATGACACTGGTGTGCCTATGGATGGCTGTGAGGATGGCCCATGTCTTACAGATGAGACGAGCAATGATGGCATTGATGATAAAAGAGGCTTGGACAAAGCTAAGAAGTCTGGCAGTAGTACCAAGGCAGACAAGCTTGCTCAGAAGGCAATGAAGTCAGCAAGGCCCCTGGTTCCTTCCTTACCTCCACAGCAGTTGTACACCTTACCAACTTCTGGCTTCCCTGCCCCCAATTCTGGCTCCTCCTCCAGTATGGGCTCTGTGGTCCAGTCCATTAGCAAGAGCCCCCAACTAAAATCCATTCAACCCAAACCTGCAGTAATGGGAGATCCCTCAATGAACCCAGTCTTGAGCAGTTCTAAAGACAAGAAAAAGAAAGATAAGAAAAAGAAGGAGGGTAGTAAGGAAGGAGACAGTCCAAAAGCCCCTTCCAAAGGAGGGAAACCTGAAGAAGGTAAGAGCCCATATTCCGAAAGCTCAGACCAAGGCAGCAAGAGTGAGGGGCTATTGAATGGATCTACGGATCCGCATCAAAGTCGGCTAGCCAGCATGAAAGCAGAGGCGGACAAAATCTACAGCTTTTCTGACAATTCTCCCAGTCCTTCTATTGGTGTGGCTAGTCGGATAGAAAGTGGGGGGATGGCACAGCCTCTTACTCCAATTCACGTGGTTACCCAAAATGGGGCAGATAACTCTTCTGTGAAGACCAACAGCCCGGCATACTCTGATATCTCTGATGCAGGGGAGGATGGAGAGGGCAAAGTGGATGGTATGAAGGTCAAGTCTGAGGATCAGGCAGTTCGGGAAAGTGCCAAGAAATCTCTGTTCCCATCCCAACCACCAAACAAAGACTCCTCTTATTACCCAGGTTACGAAACATACTACTCGCCCAATTATGGCAACCCAAACCCCAGTCCAGGAGTCTCTAACACTGCCACATCATTGCAAGACGGTGCAGTGAAGGTGAAAAAAGAGGAGGACCCAGAACCAGGGAATGAAAAGGGCAAATCAGAGCCGCCTGAAGAACGAAAGCCAGACATAGGTGCATCCTCTCAGCAGCAACAGCAGCCTTCGGTCATTCAGCAGCGTTCTAGCATGTTCATGCAGCCCCTCTACTACAATCAGTATGCTTATGTACCTCCCTTTGGCTATTCACCAGATCAAGCCTACCATAACCACCTGATGAACACAAGCCCAGCTTACAGGCAGCAGTGTGAGGACCGACAACGACAAGCAGCTGAGCAGCATCGTGCTGCAGAGAAGAAATCAGAGGCTGCTCAGAAGGACAGGGAAGCCTCCATTAAGTCAGAAGAATGGAAGCAGAAAGCTTCAGTTCCTCCAACGTTGTCTAAGGCTCCAAGCCTCTCAGACTTGGGCAAGCCATCCCCACAGGGCAAGCCCAAAGATCCCTCAGAGCCTGGCAAGTCAGTCATTATCCCCAAAGGGGAAGATGGCAAGGGACAGACCCAGCAAAGTGAGGGTTTGAAAATGAAGCTAAGTGAAGCTGGCCATCATACAAAGGATGAACAGAAACCAGGCCTCGAGCCTGGGAGATCGGCTATGGAGCAGGCAATGTACATGTATAGACAGGTATGGAACTTAAGATGCCTTGAGCATGGCTTAAACATTATTTTGGTATCTTTCTACGATACATTTTTTCACGGTTTTAACCTTTGTGGCTTTCTAGAGAAATGTAAAGCTCTTGAGTGTGACATTTTGATAACACAGATACAAGAACCTTCACTATATGCACTTACCTTTCTTTCATAATGGGCATTTCTAACGGCACTTTCTTTTCCAGGAGCAAGACTCTCGACTGTGGCCCTACGTTTACTCCAGCAAGTACCCCGATGCTCAGAAACAGATTGATGAGGAGAGGTGGAAAGAAGAGAGAGATCGGGATCGTGAGCGAGAAAGGGAAAGGGAAAGAGAACGGGACAGGGAACGTGAGAGAGACCGGAAGGGCAAAGACGAAAGGCCGCGTCCTAAAGACACTCCCTCTAAAGAGGAAAACAAGGAAGTGGCAGAACCACGAACTTCATCAGCCTCAGAGGAGCATAGAGGAGTTAGCAAAGATCCACGAGCACATATGCAGTTTTCCTCACCTCTGCAGCAGCACCAGTCATATATGTCTTATATGCACGGATACCCCTATGGCCAGGGTTATGACCCCAGCCATCCGGGATACAGGGGGATGCCTACTGTCATGATGAATTACCCTGGTAAGTCCAGTCCTTTGTTGAGCTAACTAGTTTTAGGAAACATTTAATTTCACCTATAACCAGAATGCTGATATTTAAAGGGTCACTGTTAATTTCACCTTTCTCTAGGATCATACCTGTCGCCAGGGTACTCTTTTTCTCCATATGGCAGTAAGATGCCGCCTGGTGAGGAGGGTGAGAAGGCTCGTGCCAGTCCTACGGTGAGCGGCAAGTCTGCATCCGAGTCCAAAGCTCTGGACATCCTGCATCAGCATGCTAGCCAGTACAAGAGCAAATCTCCGACGGTGGGTGAAAAGACGCCCCATGAAAGAGACCGAAGTGGGAGTGAGAGGGAAAGAGACGGTGAACGTCCAAGATCTTCACCCTCTCAGCGGATCATGCCTTCCCACCATCACTTAAGCTATCCACTACTCCCGGGACAGTACGACCTGTCTTATGCTACAGGTAAGCAATAAAAATAGCTTCATTTAAAAGTGATGTTCTGTAAAATCAGTGAAGTAGACATGCTTCTATTCACGTTAGCACAGTAGCTGGCCTTGACCATGACTAAACTGCTGTTTTGAACGTTTCACTGATACATAATTAAGGCGTTTCTCCATCTCACAGGTATCTCCTCTTCAGCCATTGTTGCAAGTCAACAAACCTCTGCCCCCTCACTTTACCCCCCAGCACGGAGGTGAGAATGGTAAGATTGTTTATCTTTATCTACAAGCACAAAACATTTAGCTTATACATTGTAGGGCTGGGCGATATAGCTATATAGGCTGTATTTTTCATCCCTTTTAAATATTTGATTTATATCTCAGTATATCTTGCCCTGAAATGGTTTAAAAAGGTTTTTTTTTTTTTTTTATCAGAGGAACCATTATTTTGCCATTATCAAAGTCATTGTTGCTTGGTAGATTCAAAATATTTAATGCAAATTGTAGTAAAATAATCTAGACATGATTTCCTTGCATTTTTCACTTATTGAACTATTAATGCATAGTGATAAGCAAAGATATTTACCATATGTATATTTTGTCTCTAAATGCTATGGGCGACTTCCATGCACATTAAATGAATCGTTCAGTGTTTTTAACCAATTCTTTAAATAGGACAATTTCAAAGAAATAACCTGCAGAAAAGAATTGAACTCTATCAGCTTTAAAATGTCTTTACTATCTCTCACACACACACACACACACACACACACACACAAGTCCTGACACAAGAAGGCTATTAACAAGGTCTTTAGGAATTTAATGGCCAATAAAAAGCGCATTAAATTCAGCACAGTATTCACAACGTTAGTTAACTTTTATATTGCTAACAAAATAATACTGATATATCACCAGCCCTAAATTGTTGTATCCATGACTGATTCTTGACTCCCTAGAATGAAGTGCTGTAGTCTTTGCTGCCCTCTAGTGGTCGAAATCTCTTATCTTCCAAGGCCTCTCTATATTGATTACCATGGCTGTTTAGTCACATATAATGGAGCATATACATGTGTCTGCTTTTAAAATTGTATGAGAATGCATATTGAAATTAAAATATATATTCAAATTTATTCTCGTTCCCTCTCCAGGGAGAAGTGACTGGCCGCTTTTCTGCAGAAATGTGACTGGTTCACATGAGGATGTGGTGTGGAGCTTATGACATCAGTTCAATGATGTTTCTGATTTCTTTATGGTTCTTTTTCCCGGACTTCTCGGCGCCTTTGACCAACACCGTCAGAGAGGAGAAAGTGGACGCCCAGGCATCCACGTACACGCCGAGCTCCACCTCGGGAAGTGCACATCCAGACGCCTCCCTCTCTGTGCTGCTGGCTACATACTCAGGAGAGAGGAGACACGGCCTGTCTGCAGAGACCTCATGTGATGCGCAAGCTCTCTGAAAAGAAACATGGACCTACAGAGTGTGGGAAATCTTGAATGAACCTGGATGCAAAGACATTCTGGAAGTCACTACATTGTGTTTAAAGCATGGAGTGCTACTGTTCTGGACTGCTGCTCTAGAGCCATGGGGATTACCAAGGTTGTTTTTACCGAAGGATTCCAGCATCTTGGTTGCCGCTCTTCATCTTCGTACATTTACATACACAATCTCTTTGTGGACTCTATGCAAGTGGATAAGGCTTGATTTCCTCACTCAGTTCATTCAGGGCAGTAAACTCAGTTACATTTACCGCTGCAAAAGCTATCGTTTCAACATACTTGAGTTCCTTGTTCAAGAGGCAGGTTTTAATGCACTTCCCTGTCTTTATCATTCATAGTTATTTTCTTTCATGTTTCTTTTGACTTTTCGTTTATGAATGATGAACAAACAGCCCAAAGTCACTCCATCAACTGCTTAGCATTGGTCGTTTAGCAGTTCAAGGCAAATGTTTTGTTCTTGAATGGGCGGCAGGGCAACTGCTCCGTATTGGTCGTTCAGCGATGACCTGATTTTTAGTTACTTGTTGGGCCTTCTGACATTTGGATTATCCGGGTCGTGGAGGGAAGATGAAGCATTGGCAATTGGAACTTTGACTTCCAGACTGGATTGACAGATTTTTCCAGCCTGCATTGCTGTATTGACAGTTATCATATGCAGACACAAGGCACAATCTGCTTTTCCCAGGCCCAGCTCTAGAAAGTCGTTCGGGACTTAACGTGTGTATTTGCCAATGGAGTTACCAGATTCTACTGAACTGTTTGTGTCTGGTCACAAACTGAACCTTCACACACGGATAATTTTGATATGCTGCTTGCGAATCTCATGCCAGACTGCATGAGTGAAGTCCGAAACAGGGCAAACCTTGAAGGCTTAGAGCGATCCGAGGAAGATAACCCCAAAAGAGGCTTAAGAGCCGGCATCCAGCATCTGGACTTCTGGATCCTCACTGATCCACAGACTCACGGAGCACCAAACAAGGAAGACCATAGCTGGAAACACTTTCTTCTGTACGTCTGCATGGTGTAATCCAGCACTCGGTAAAAGCATTAACCCAAACAGAGAGCGATGCAACACGTGCAGGCGTCCTTCCTTTTCTCCCTCACTATGTGCTTTCTGTATATATTGTACAAAGGAATTATTTTAAAAAAAGGTTGTTGAATGCTATCGGATTTTCTTACTCTCTCTCTCTTAATTTTTTTTTTTTTTTTGGTCTGTTAGCCTTTTTTTCTACCATTGTCGACATAATATCAACGTTTAGCTGGTATAACGGCTTTATATTGGAAGTGTTTTTGTTTTTTAACTACTTTTTCTACCCCTCCTCTTCAACACCAAGTCAGCTCTGAAACTGTTTAGAAGCACATCTTTTGCGTTTACTGAAATAAAGTCAATTTTAATAAAACGTCAACATTTTTAGTCCGCGCACCTGCAAAACATAAAAGCATGTTCATATTTCATGAGGGACTGATGGGAACTGTGGGAAAGGAAGCTGCAACCCGAGTCTGGTGCTATCTGGAGCTAGTTTTTCCAGTTCATCATCATGCAGTTATTGTCTGAATCTCAAACTCTCAGGAGAGCATTATTTAAATCTGAGCCTTTTAAATCATCCTGGCATGTTCATTGCTCTCGGCTGTACTCAAACTTGATTATTGAACAGCACAGGGAAGAAGACATTACTTAACGTAATTCGTTTACAGCGAATTCCCCCATGTTAAACATGATAGTTTGTTTTTCATCTTCAGCAAAAGTTCAGTATCTGCAAGGTAGGCTTTTTGCTCCTTAGATTTTTAAATGAGTGACAATTTCAACGCCGCCGCCACCGACCCCCAACTAACACTCATGCTAAAGACGCCTAATCACACATTGTATTAGTTTCATTTTGTTGCAGGAAAGATCTGGGCCAGATTTCTTTAGGCATTTTCATTTCATTCTCTCTGTGGTGATGGAAATCGTTTTTAATGCTGATTTAGGACTCTACCGAAACCCTAATTGCAGCACTGGTCTCAGATCAGCGTCAAACGGCTCACTCTAATACGAGAGAGTCCGGATTTTATATATAGTAATAACCTCACTTTTAGTTGTTCTGTCTATGCGCGTTTAGCCAGTAAACCTGTGCTGTCTGGTGATTTGATTCATAATTGTTGAGGAAAAAGCGCTTGATTGTTTTAATTTATTTTTTAAGAGTTCTTCATTTGTCGTTGCTGTTGTTTTTTCTAGTTCAAATTTTCTCCTTGTAGAAAGATGAAACGGCCGGTTTTGTTTCAACAGTTCAAACATTCGTTCACATTTGTCTCCAACGGTGCTAATATAGCCTACCCTGTGCGATCCTTGTGGGAAGAGAAGAGGGAATTTTTGTTCTTATTAGGCCCCTCCCACAATCCACCTCACTAATTAAGCCCCACCCACCCCATGCCCATAGAGAGCAGTGTCAGTCATTGGTACTTGAAAGAAAGATGTTTACACCTCTTCATTTCTGTGTTTTGGATACATTTCTCTTTTTGAAACCATCGCTCTCTCTTTCCCTGCCTTCCTCACTGTCTCGCTGCCTCTGTCCCACTCTCTCTTCCTAGGGATCTCTCATGTAAAGTGTAAATTGCTACATTTTTTATACAATACTGTAACTTGCCTTTGTACATTTAGGCAGAAAATAAATCTTTTTATGAGACAATCACTCCTGTTAATCTGTGTCTTATCTCTCTGAACAACTTGTAAATACAAGGTGCCGGCAAGTGGAAGCTATATTCTGATCAAAAATTTAATTTATGTTTAGTAAATAATTTCAGGCCAGTGGAAGGTTTCTCAAGGTTTGTGAACCCCTAGAGGTTCATGATGGAACTGCCGGAGATATACCAATTCAGAAAAAAATGTATATCCTTTATGGGTGCGTTCACACTTGTAGTTCTGTTCTTTTGGTCCGGACCAAAAAAAGAAAATACATTTAGTCCTGGTGCACTTAGCGTTCACACTGTCATTTTTACAAAAAATAAATAAATTTATGACAGAACTTACCGAACATCAAAAACAATGCTGTGTGCTGGGCTAAATGTGCTCATTATATGTGTGTATGTATGATGGCATTTTAACCAGAGCTAAGAACTTGTGAAGAGTTTATGAAATGTGTAAAGGAGTCTAAACAGCACCAGGAATTCCTCAGTTGCACACAAACGAAGATCTGCTGCAAGGAGACGGCATTACTGACACCTGTACCAAACTTTAATGGGCAATGTAGCTTCTATGATGAGAAAAAACATTTTTAGGGTCACATCTGCTGACATCACATCCTGTTTTTGGTTCGTTTTGATGTCTTTGGTCCATGTTGCGTTCATATTTCTGTCAAACCCCACCAGAGTTTGTTTGGAAGCAGATCAAACGTGCACACCAGGGTTCTTCTCAGCGAACCGCACTAACAGAGCAATCACACCAGAGTTCGATTTAATCGAACCAATCCTGCCAAGTGTGAACACCCTAAAATTGACTAAAAAGTCAATTTATCCTCAGTGTTACAGTGCACTTCTTGGCCTTTCTATTGAATATAGCTGTGTCTATTCAAGTAGCTGAGTAGATTATAGTCCAGTTCACTGTAAACTAAATAATTTAGGTTATAAGAAGTTCATCTGGGGGGAAAAAAGGGATCAGCGGCATAGAAAACAAGGTGAAGATCCAGACCTCAGCAGGCACTTTGAACTATAAACCAAGCCAATCTGAGAGACTATCATATAAGACATGAAGAGTTGAAGACCTGAGAAAAGGTGTAATTTCTCCTTTCTTTCTTAGCCACACTTAGTTTACAAAAAAACAGTACCCGGTTTTAACCGGCAGAGGGCCGCCTTTTACCTGCTTTTATCTTTGACCAATTGTGAAGCGACTTTTGTAGACTAACAATAAACTGTTTCGGGAGGGAAAAAAAAAATTGTGTTCATTGGCATGTTCGTGTGACACCTTGATTATATCTGTGTACGGACGCCATATTTAATGTATCGCGAATAAAAACGAGGCTATGAGGGATATATTTACAGTCTACTAAGCTAATACTCTGATGTGCCTGGGTTTCAAACATTGAAAATATCTCTCCATAATATTTCGTGATACAAGATCTTAAGACAATACAGCCTGCTGGACGAATTGTAAGTATAACTCAGTGCCTCGTTCCTGTTATTATTTATTTAAATTATTGAAAATTCTAATCTAATAAGCACCCAATGTGAAATAAAGCAGAAAAACTCGTGTGAAAGTGGTATATGAAGTACCTCGTTCTTGAGTCTTCCTTTCTTTAGACCGACGTCCAACTTTTTGGTTGGGAAAGATACTAAAACCTGTGGAAAGTTAAGTATAAACCTAGTTCTTATCATAAAAATGTATCATGTAAAACCGGGAAAGACGTTTTACTTCTTAAAACCCAGTTTAAGGCCTCTGAGGTACTTTTTAGTGCAGCTTCGCGCCATCAGGTGACCAGCGCGGGAATGAAAAGCCGCGCATGCTTGAAGATCCAGCAGTTGCCATGGAAACCCCGCGTGAGCGCTGGAGGAGAATCAATCTCATACAGAGAGACAGAATACAACAAAGCATGCAGTGTCCATTGAAAATACGTGTTGATATTCGCGAAATTTAAAGCGGTTAAAGCATATTTTACACATGACATGTAACGTTTGTTCAATGTTAAACACCGTCAACCCAAAAAGATTGTGTGTGAGAGCTTATGAAGCACTCGTGATGTTTTGTCGCTTTATATGCGAGGCACGTGCGCGATTAGAATTCAAGGCGCGCGCTCTCTCGCAGTCCTTGTGAGCGCGTGGTGTGCCAAATACAAACAGCCCACTGTATGAGACCCGCAGGAGCTGATGTGCATCTAAAATACTGTGTTGTTTATATCGCCTTGCAGGAATGTGCATATAAGATTTTAGAAAAGTGTAATGTAGCATGGTACATTTATTTAGGCTACTGTATATGCCATGTACTGAATGATTGCCATATTCTTGTTTGCATTGTGCTTAAAGGGATAGTTCATCCAAAAAGGAAAATTATCCCATGATTTACTCACCCTCAAGCCATCCTATATGACTATCTTCTTACAGACGAACACAATCGGAGAGATATTTAAAAATATCTTAGTCGTCCAAGGTTTATAATGGTTGTGAATGGGGGCCGCGTTTTGGAAAAAAAAAAAAAATGCATATGACTCCAGGGGGTTAATAAAGGCCTTCTAAAGCGAAAATATCCATATTTACAACTTTATAAATTCAAATAACTAGCTTCCGGCAGACAACCGTACACAGAATGTGCAAGTCGACTTGCGCCAAATGAGTAATCCTCTGACGCGGTGCATGTAGGAGTATCATACGTTTATGGTGCATTCACACCAGAAGCATGATGCATTAAGTGCGAGTGATTTACATGTTAAGTCAATGCAAAGACGCGATAGACATCCTGCGGCGCAACTGAGGCAGCGCGAATTGAGCGTTTCGGGCGAATCGCGCAAGTTGAAAAATCTGAACTTTGGTGAATATTCGCGTCGCGTTAACCAATCAGGAGCTTGCTCTAGTAGTGACGTGATTACGATGTAGCGAGCGGAGGCAGAAATCCGAAACAACAATGGAGGACAAAATCATCGCTGTATGTGGATACCCGGAGCTGTACGAGGATACCCGGAGCTGTACGATACATCTTCGTAGTTTTATAGAAACAGGAGTAAAAAGGATCTTGCTTGGAAGAAAGAGAGTGAGGAGGTCGGACAATCTGGTAAGTTGTAAAAAACACTCTTTACACAATTTGAGCTATATATATATATATATATATATAGAGAGAGACTACAAGCTAGCTAAAGCCGGCAAATTGAGCTTATTTGCCGTATTTTACAACTACTTTCCAGCTGACGAGTTGATGTGTTTATTGAGAGGAAGTGTGCAGAAACGAGACTGGAGCTGCCTGGCAGAAGCCCCTCTCATGATGCGAATTCACGTCTGTTGTGAAGTGAATTTCACGCGTGAATGAAGCGAGTAAACTCAATGTTCAAGCGCCCAACTACACGCGAATAGTGCGTTTTATTCACGCAAGTCGCGTCTGGTGTGAACGCCCCATTAGACACCTCTCGCAGTTCAAACAAATACAGCTGGGCAACAAACTCAAGCTCCTCTTCTCTTATATCGAAATCCTCCCACATTTCTCTTTAATTATCGTTTTAGACGTAAAATCCACGACCGGTGATATGTTTTGCTCTATCCTCTGCGCCTCCGCGTTCGTCATTACGTTGTGCATCAGGTCAAAGGACATTCTTCCGCCGCAAATCGACTTGTGCATTCTCCGTATGGTCTTCCGCTGGAAGCTAGTTATTTGAAGTTATAAAGTTTTAAATATGGATATTTTTCTTACAAAAATGCATCACTTCGCTTCAGAAGACCTTTATTAACCCCCTGGAGTCATATGTATTACTTTTTTTTATGGATGGATGCATTATTTTTGACTTCGAAACGCGGCCCCCCATTCACTGCCATTATAAACCTCGGAGGACTAAGGAAATTTTTAAATATATCTCCAATTGTGTTAATCTGAAAGAAGATAGGCATATACACCTGGCTTGAGGGTGAGTAAATCATGGGATAATTTTCGTTTTTTTGGTGAACTATCCCTTTAAAATAATACCATTAAAGTTCTAGTTAGTTTTGCTGATATGCATATTAAGTGTATGACGCTTATGAAGATGGGAGGACCGTTATTGCTCATGAAAACAGATAGAGCTTATAAAGAAATCCATAAAACTATAAAAGGAAACTAAGATAAAGAAATGTGTGTCAGCTAGCCCCAGTCCCATCACCTTCTTCTAATTAAACTGCCTGTAACATCATTTACAGAGCAAGCGCTATTACACAAGGGCTCGCAGGTACATCCGTCCACGTGCTTGAAGAACGACTGCAGCAGCAGCAACGCAAGGGGGCGGAGCCGACTGGATAAGCCACGCCCCGTTTGCGACTGCACGGCTGAGCAACAAGTCGCAACCGGTCTGCAGAATTTCCCGTTGCACGGTTATGATCGGCGCTCGTGCCCTTGAAGAGCGACATACTCTCGGGTTTTTATGATCATGTGATGTTTATATTCGATAATCATACGTGAATGTACACGCGGACCCCGATGGAGAAACACATCTGCTGTGTTTGCAGTGAAATGACGGACTGGAGTTCTGTTTGAAGGTAAGAGACCCACACATCATGTCCGCTTCCATATATTGTTACTCGGTACAGTATTACTGGATACATTATGAGATTTTAGACTCGGATTTTTGAATGTTTAGGATTTAAAATAGGTGAATGAACGTCACTCTCCGGTTTTTAGTAGCGAAACTCTTTGCCACGTTTGCAGTGTTTTCATCCCAAAACCAACACAGTTCACTCCTTCTGCGCACGAGCACACTTTATAGTGACACCGGCATTCATTATTAAATCATTAAAAACATTATTTAATGCTTAGCATGCGATAATTTCGTAAACTAATATTATATGAATCCAAATTTTAGGACATTGTAAGAATTGCTAATGTTATACGCGCGAATTATTAAATCAGAAAGACACGAAATTCTTAATGTTTCTTGTTTACTTCAAAACTAAACTAAAAATACATTTCCCAGTCTTATATATATATATCTATAAAATATAAAAAATCTATATATTTTTTATATAAAAAATATAAAAAATCTTATATATATATATATATATATATATATTTACAAAATTATGTATTTTGAATGAAAAAACCTTACAAAAAGTACTGTTCCAGTACTATGGTACTAAAATCTATGTATTATAGTATTTACATTGCAGAATACCATGGTACTTTTTGATATATATATATTTATTTATCTTATTTTTATTTTTTTATTTTTTTTGTAAGTGTACACATCTGTCCACTGCCATAAAAGACAAAACATTACAACTTTTTTTCCCTATGTTGAATGCTGCGCACTAAAAAATGCTGGGTTAAAAACATCCCAAGTTGGGTTAAATATGGACAAACCTAGTGAATAGGTTGTTTTAACCCAGCGTTTGGGTTAAATGTTTGCCCAACCTGCTGGGCAGTTTTATTTAACCTAACTATTATTACTATAAATAACTATATGTCTGACTTAAAATGAACCCAAAATAGGTTGGAAAGTAAAAATCAGACACAATTACTAGAGGCTACAGTAATAATCAAAAGGTGAACATTTATTAATATGTTTATTATTTGATTATTATTTATTAAACGTATTAAAAAATGTTCATTTCCAACCTATTTTGGTTTCGTTTTAAGCAAGCAATACAGTAATTTTGTAAACAATAGTTGAGTTAAAACTATTAACATTTAACCCAACCGCTGGGTTTGTCCATTTTTAACCCAACTTCGGTTATTTTTAACCCAGCATTTTTTAGAGTGTGTCAGAAAATAAATAAATAAAGATTAAGATTGCAGTCAAATGCAATTATGACAATGTAATAATAAGAATGGTTTTAAAGATCTGTCCACTGTAGATGTCATCCATCAAAGGGTTAATTTTATGCATTATGAAATATCAGACTAGCTTGTTTTTATTTTTATAGATATTTAGTTGTGAAGGACACTTAAGGCTAGTTGTGTTTTCTTTCATTGTGGTGTTACCTATATGTTTACATGGAGAAAATTCTGCAACAGACCCAATAGAAATAAAAAACTGGTGTTTTATTGAGTTAAATACATTCAGTTTTGTGTTTGAAAGAGTTAATGGTCAGCCGCTGACTTGGGAAGAGAGGAGGAAAGTAGTTTAATGCGCCGCAGCTCTTCTGTGTTCAAGTCTTTGAGCTTTTTAGCTCTCTGCGGTCATCTATAGTCGTCCTTTAACTGTATTAAATAACCTCTTATGTTATCTATACCATTAAAAATAGACCAAACCCTTTGCATTGGCTGTAATGGTGTTTGTTTTGGCACAAGTTACACAACCTTGAACAGAAAAAGCAGACTGTTCATTTTTCCTGTGACGTTGGTTTCCAGTGGCACTAAGTGCTGTTGACATTCGTTGACCTCTGATGCTTATAGCGAGAGCTTAAACATGTAAACACACACCGCTTTGTGTATTACGGCTATAATTAGCATCTATTAAAATCTGATATTATTGTATTAGACAAAAGATGAATGGTGCTCAGAATATGAACCTGGTGTGTGGTAATGTGTGTGCTCTGTACACACCGCGTTTGAAGTGAAACACTCATTATGATGTTGCAGTGAATGTGAATTATGTGGTTTTGCGGACAGTTCAGCTTCTGTTTATGCTGCAAGTCAATTGGTAAGACTTGACTCCAATTGCAAAAGCAAAAGTCATGTGTTTGTGTTGAGAAACACATTTACTTAAATACATGCTTAATGCATCAGAGCATGTGTGGCAACAGCTAGTTTGTCAGAGTATATTAATTTCAACAGATAACCATAAAAGAGCCAGATATGAATGTCTAAACCTCTCAGAATCAACCAATGTTTTAACTGACGACGTAACTGACTGCGTTTCAGGCATATCATGCTTGTAAGAATGCATGCGTAAGGTCGGTTAAAAACATAGGCAGTGCATTGGAATGAAAAAACAAGGTCTAGAGAAAATTGAACTTATTTTAACTTGAGCACCACGTTTTTAAAATACCGTGTCATGCATGAGATGCTGCAAAACATGCGAGCGCAACAGTCAAACACGTCAATCTAGTGCATGCTTACACAGGCCTTGTCCACACTAATACATTTTCATTTGAAAACGCATCTTTTTCTCTCCGTTTTAGCCGTTCTTTTACACAACAACGCCATTTCGGTGGCCTGAAAATTCACGTTTTTGAAAACGATACTGTTATCGTCTCTGCGTAAACTACAAAAATGCGATTTTGTGAAAACGGTGACGTCAGGCACATGAGTATTACGTGTTCAGTCTATAGCCATGTAGTGTTTCTTTACAAAGTGATAGGCATGTGACGGTGTCAAATTGTCATGTTGCTATAATTGCTGAAGCTTTTATCACGGTATACGGTATTATCACGAGTTGCAAAAAAAGTTTGTCATACTATAACAGGTTTAATAACTTTTTTCTTGTAACAAAAAGAACTCTGAATATATAAATACAGTAAAGCAATACATAAAAATTGTATAAATTAAATGTTTCAAACAGATTAAAGTGCAAAGAACAATATTTATCACTTAACAATAAGGTCTCATTAGTTAACATTAGTTAAATGCATTAACTAACATTAACAATCAGCAATAGCTACATTTGTTACAGAAGTTATTATTCTTTGTTAAAGTTAGTTAAAAATACAACTGTTAGTTCATGTTAACTCAGGTCCATTAAATAATACAGTTACAACTTTTGATTTTGATAAAGTGTTATTAAATGTTGAAATTAAGATTAACAAATGCTTTAGAAGTATTTTTCTTTGTCAGTTTATGTTAACTAATTAATTAACTAATGTCAAATAATGGAGCCTTAATGGAGAATGTTGTAGTCCAGATTAAAGTATAAAAATGTTGAAAATAAATGTTTAAGTATTTGGTACTGTGATGAACACGATAGCGAATACAAAAATCTGAATGGCTGTTTAAAACATTTAAATACTGTAGCACAGCTGCTTTGTTTACGGGGATACCGGGGTAACCGCTGCATTGTTGCTGTTCCATCAGTGCCATCTGCTGCCAGAGATTTTCATTCGGCGCGTCTCCTTCACTCGTTCCGCCGTGCTGCTCGTGCACGTTGGGCTTGTTTACATCAGTTTGCGTGACTCTTCGACAGCTTACAGCAGTGTTGTGCATTTTAAACGGTTGATGGCTAAAGTATTCTTAAAATGCATTCTAAAAATCTGAATAATTCGTATAATTCGTATTTTGAAGAGCCTACGATAACAATATCGCGCAAATTCATTATCGTGATATAGCGTATTACCGACACATGTCTAGTGACGCATATTAGACCCATAGATATGGCATTGTTGTGCCTGCTTTTTACTTTCATAGTGTTGCTACCGTATCCCTGCAAAGATGACAGAAAATTTACTCGCAATTGTTGTCCTGTGGCAAAACATGATGACAGTTGCGTTTTAGACCATACGATTTTGAGTGCAACACTGAGTGTTGGGATATTTTGCTAATGAAATGATCATGCCAGAAGAAAAGAACTTTATTATGTCTGCTCTCTCGGTATCATCTCGTGAGCTTTTAGTACGTTTTACGCATGTGCAGTAATGTGATTTAAGCACTTTCAGATGTTTCAGTTTGGATGAGCAACTTTTGGAAAGATGCTTAAACGCTTTCTTGCATCTGTCACTCTTCTTCAGACATGAATATTTGCATCTTCTGCCAGACGTCTCTGTTTTGGCTTCTCTTCCTCTTAAGGCGCCGTAGGTCATATATGCGAGCTCGCATTAATAATAAAAGCTGACGGTTAGTCACGGCAGGCCTGGCTGGCGTGTCGACACAGGTTGGAGCCGTCGCTGTCTAATTCAGAGGTATGGAATGTGTTGGGAGTGGAGATTTCCTTACATTTGCATTATTTCCAATTCATTGCTTCTGAACTTCCGACATCCTTGTTGTGTGTTTCATGCCCAAATGTGGCCTTTGTTTGCATGTTTTGTCAGGTCATGTTCTACGTGCGGGTGGGCTTTTTTGAATAGTTTGACCACCTAGAAACATATTGCAATCTCACCAGCAACCATATAACAGCAAGCCAAATGTCATTCTGAACACCGTATGTGCCACATAGAAACCATTTCAAAACAACTTGCATAACAACATGCTAAAGAACATAGGGATGATACTGAAAATTTGAAATAGTTTTGAAGGGCTGAAATCAGTGACCGAAACAGACGTTACATTTTGCATTTTCTTGGCTGTAGTTTGTGTGAAATGAAACATTTTTGACAATACTGGGACTTTATTTTAAGGCATTTTAACTTCCTGATAGCATTCTCACATCAGGAAATTAGCGAAAGCGATGTCTGTGTCACCACAGCGCTTTCACTTTCAAGAACACCTGCATTTGAATAAAACTGAGTTCAGGACGAGTTCAGCAGGATGCTTGTTATTTTACTGCCTGCACAATTATATGCCTGTGTAGAGAAGCAGAAGGAACAACACTGAACCTCTGTGTAAAAACACACTGAAGATTGAGGAAGTGTTTTATTTAAACAGAGCATCTTTCTTCATATACGGTACTTGAATCTCTCACTACCCACTTTTATTGACAGGATCTGTTTTGTCGTCTAATATGGGGCAAAACAAATGACCAGCAGTGAAGAGAGCTGATGCTCTTCCAATACAATCTAATAGGAAATTTAAAAATGTTTCATTTTGGCCATGTGGGTTAATCTCATAACAACATGTCCAGATTTCATCCCTGTCTTTTATCAAGTCTTTTCTTCCACTTTAAAGTCTATCTATCATTCTATGTCCCCAGAATGTGTCTGTGAAGTTTCAGCTCAAAATACCCCACAGATCATTTATTATAGCTTGTCAAATTTGCCTCTATTTGGGTGTGAGCAAAAACACACAGTTTGTGTGTGTGTCCCTTTAAATGCAAATGAGCTTCTGCTCCCGGCCCCCTTTCCAGAAGAGGGTAGAGCTTTAACAGCAACAACAACAAAGCTGGAGAATCTCACGCAGCCAAAATGAGGATTGTCAGTAACGGTGTTCAGCCTTACATTGTTCAAACCGGAGTCGACACTGATGGAGAGACTCAGGAAGAAGTTACAACTTTTAGACGTTTCTGAATGGTTAGTGGATAAATTTATGTAGCTGCTGTGGAGTTGATTCAACTCATCGACTAGCATGTGCCGTCATGTTAATCTTTTATGCAAATCCAGTGTTGAATTGACCCTCGTTTGTGAAGCAGTCCGGCGTAAAATGACGGCATGTCAACAACACTCTACTACAACAACTCTTCCTCTTCTCTAAAGCAGCCCAACATGGCCTCACCCCCTTTGTTGCGTGTTCCCGGGGGCGGGGTTTATGTAAATTTTAGGGTTAGCGATGTCACAAACCCGGGAAGAAGCTCATTGTAGTCCCTACCAGCCATTGTTGTAGTCCTTAAAAAACCTTTAATACAAGTTATAGCAGGAAAAACATGCATGAACATCAAAAGGTATGTTGAAAGATACATTACAACTTGCAGAAATGCATCATGTCTCTATTAGTGTTTCAGCTGCGGAAAGACGTTGATAAAACAGCTTGTGAACAACACTTAACGCCACATTTACCTCAGGAACGTTATCCAGTGTTCACGGTCCGTTAGTTAGCTATAAAAAACACTAGAGAGGGGCTCATTTACTGCTAATGATATATTTGTTTGAATAAATTTGCCATGAAGACAAGTGTTTATGAAACTACCTAAAATGCCTTATGTTTTTCACCTCATTTACACTTCATTTTCTTTATAATAATATCTGTATAATTTCTTGTTTTGTTCTTTTGCCTCTAGGGTGAAATGTGAGCTGAACACATTCTTGTATTGTTTGTGTGTGTTGAGTGGTTGCTCTTCTCTTTCTCTCCTCCTTACACACATTATAATGTATTTTAATAGATAATGATGGTGCCATGGAGACCGTCACGGGTTTTGTTTCGGTTGGGCTCTCCCCTTTGGAGCAGTAAGAGGATGTTTGTAAGCTTGAGTTTCTACATTCGTTCCGTTTGAAATCACTTTGGAGCGTCTCCACTCAGTGTGAAGAGTTTGACGCCAGCATTTGTGGTCTTTCGTTTACCTGTAGCCTGAAACGTGTGCCTGTCGACTCCATAAACATGGTCAAGGAATCCCTGTGTGACCTTTTCTAAGCCTGTTACCATGGTGATGTGAATGTCTCATGTTCGTAAAGTCTCTCACCTGACTGAAGTGAGAAGACTGATCAATGACTTCAAAGGACACGAGCGTCTCAGGTCACATGACACACAGACAGAATGTAAAATCCCCGAGGTGAAGAGCTTCACTCCTCTTTCCCCCTCTGAGCCTCATCTGAGAGAGTTTTTGTTAAGCAGGAACAGGGACAAACATAATGGCCGCTTGACCCGTCTGTTTGTTCACTTTTATTGGTTTAAATTTTTTATTTTTCTCGTAAGTCACTTCACGCACTCTTAATAGCGTGGGACTCACAGAGGGAGACGCTTCGCTCTCTGCCATCCTCTCTCTGTCCTGCTTTCAGCAGCGCAGCAGATTTTCCCAGGGGCTCCGTGTGTTCCTTCACACCTTGGATGAGCTCCAGGAAAAACAATCACTTTCCCCTCCAAACCACACTGATGAGACGACAGTTCCCTTGATCTGCTGAGTTAATGGAGGAAAACTGTCCCTAAGACATCTGTCTATCTATCGTTCTATCTATCTATCTATCTATCTATCTATCTATCTATCTATCGTTCTATCTATCGTTCTATCTATCTATCTATCGTTCTATCTATCTATCTATCTATCTATCTATCGTTCTATCTATCGTTCTATCTACCTATCTATCTATCTATCGTTCTATTGATCGTTCTATCTATCTATCTATCGTTCTATCGTTCTATCTATCGTTCTATCTATCTATCTATCGTTCTATCATTCTAACTATAGTTCTATCTATCTATCATTCTATTGTTCTATCTATCTGTCTATCTATCTATCTATCATTCTATTGTTCTATCATTCTAACTATAGTTCTATCTATCTATCATTCTTTTGTTCTATGTATCGTTCTATCTATCCTATCGTTCTATCTATCTTTCTTTTGTTCTATCTATCGTTCTATCATTCTGTTGTTCTATCTATCTATCTATCTATCTACCTATCTATCGTTCTATCATTCTATCTATCTATTTCTTTTGTTCTATCTATCGTTCTATCTATCTTTCTATCTATCGTTCTATCTATCTATCATTCTTTTGTTCTATGTATCGTTCTATCTATCTATCGTTCTATCTATCTATCGTTCTATCTATCATTCTTTTGTTCTATCTATCTATCCATCTATCTATCTATCTATCTATCTATCATTCTATCGTTCTATCTATCTATCGTTCTATCTATCTATCTATCGTTCTATCATTCTATCGTTCTATCTATCGTTCTATCTATCTATCTATCGCTCTATCTATCATTCTTTTGTTCTATCTATCGTTCTATCTATCTATCGTTCTATCATTCTATCGTTCTATCATTCTGTCGTTCTATCTATCTATCGTTCTATCTATCTATCTATCTATCGTTCTATCATTCTATCGTTCTATCTATCTATCTATCATTCTATATTTATCTATCTGTCGTTCTGTCTATCGTTCTATCGTCCTATCTATCGTTCTATCATTCTATCTATCTAACTATCTATCTGTCTATCTATCTATCTATCTGTCTGTCTGTCTATCAACTGTGTTGTGGTCATAAAACAAGCATTATGTTTCACATGCATCTTTATCTTTCATTTCTATATTGCTGGTTTTGAGTTTGTCTCTTGTTCTATAAAAAGTTTCTCAACCACGATCCTTCCCTCTACCGTCCACGTCAGCAAACCGTACCGCTGGAGGGACATCAAACCATCGGCCCCCGGGAGATGTCTGCGGCCTCTTCCTGTTTGGGGAATATCGGGCTTGTCAGAAAACTATTACATGCATTAAGCTGAAGAAACGCTACTTTACACTCACAACAGAATGAGACAAGAAAGCATGAGTATTTTCATTAATCAGTCTCTAAATCTTTTTCCGGCAGCAGCTGGAGTGGTTTGGTCCTGTAGCGTCTCTGTTCGACGTCTCTCAGTGTTTGTGGTCAGTCACACCTCTATATTTAGAGCTAGTTATCAGCTTGTTTTCTGTCTCTCTCAAGTCACTCTGTCCCACTGCATTTTACAGATGGTATTTGGTTGGCGAGTGATATATATAGTTTGATCTGTGTGTGTGTGTGTGGTGAGGTGAGCTGTTATCACTTGCCTGAGTGTTTTCACGCTGCCAGCTCCATCCACAGAGAAAGTTTGAAGCCTCCAGCTTCTTCCAATGGCACATTTCCATAAGAGGGCATCAGAAAAACATCTGAGGAGCCTTAAAGGAATAGATCACTCTGAAATTAAATGATTTTATAAAGTCGTACAATTGTTTTGTGTGATCAACAGACACAAATCAAATTGTTGTTGTGCTTTTAAAAAAAAGAGGTGCTTTTAGATGCTTCAGGTTGAGTGTCAGCGATTGCAAGTTTTCAATAATGTGACCACAAATGAGAGCGAATACAGAAGCTCGGGCTTTCTGCCTAACATCTACTTTTGTGTGTCCTGAAGATAATACAGAGTTGGAAGAGCATGTGGGCGAGTACATGATGACTCCTTTAAAGCTTCTGTTACTGTAAGAAAATCTGGTGCTTTGAATTGAGGGAAGGGAGCGTTGCGTATCTAATGTCAGGGAATTCCTGGACATTTGTTTATTGACAGTTGTTGACTAGAGGAACGTCCCAGTTTTTATGTGAGGGACTGTCTCAAAGCGTCCCCGGTAATATTCCTGTTATATTTATTTGTGTGGCAGGTTTTCATTTGATGGCTGACTCATTCTCACACGCGGGCTGATTAGACTAATGCGATTTGCCCTCATTAGCATGTTTAACTGAGCTGGTAGTGTTTGAGGCAGCTGATCACAATAAACCGCTTCACTTTTCTAGGTCAGTCTTGAATTTAAAATGGTGTCGTGTTGTTCGAAACCAAATGCAGTGTTTTTCCATGTGTTTGTCTGAGAAACCTTAGGAAACTAGTGAAATGGTAGTCTGTGTGTGTCTTGTTTATAGTAATAGTGTTTGTTTTTGTGTGTGCACTGTCTAAATCCTAGTGCGCTGCCTACCTAGGCAGTATTTTAAGGCATCAAGTGCAAAGACTAGTAAATAAACAACTTTACCCTGCATTATAAGATGTTTCGATCTCATTATAAGACAGCATTAAGTGTCCTTCATAGAGATGAAAATCCCAGAATGCATTGCAAAGAAGTTAAAGACTTTTGTTTCCAGAATTGATTGCATATTAATAACTATTTTTTTATACTTTCTATAAATGTTCTTATTTATTTCTGATCTTATTTATTGTGTGCATTTTTTTCTTGTGTAACAAAACAAAAACATAAAAAAAAAGCAAAAATGTTCATGGAAAAGTGAAAAATAAAATAATACTGCAAAATAATGATAGTTTAATCTAACTTAAAATGTAATATTTTACGTATCATTTTTGTTGTGTGTGTGTATATATATATATATATATATATATATATATATATATACACACACACACACATATATATATTATTAAACATGATATATAATTTTACGTATATATATATATATATATAATTAATTAATATATATAATGTTATAATTAATATATATAACGTTTTATATATATAATTACATGTAAAACATAATATAATGAATAATAATGAATATATATATATATAATATATATATATACACACATGTATATGTATATATATATTAAACATAATACAATAAATAATCCCTATCTTGGTTATTGTGTGCATTTTTTTCTTGTGTAACAACAACAAAAAAAAAACATTAAAAAAGGAATGGAAAAAGTTTTACATAATGAACAAAGTGAAAAAATGTCGACTTTATTCTGCAAAATAATGATAAAAATAGTTTAATCTAATTTAAAATGTAATCTTTTACCCATATATATATAATATATTAAACATAATACAAGAAATAATAATGAATTATGAAGTATCTAATTATTGTTTTTATGTTTTTGAACAGAGAATGATGACGGGGCTCATTGATCAGGGTGATGACATGGGCCTGGTGACGCCGATAGAGCTGACGGACCCTCAGAAGGACGACGACTCCCAGTGCCCCGCCC
Source organism: Ctenopharyngodon idella (assembly GCF_019924925.1). Classification (NCBI taxonomy): domain Eukaryota; kingdom Metazoa; phylum Chordata; class Actinopteri; order Cypriniformes; family Xenocyprididae; genus Ctenopharyngodon; species Ctenopharyngodon idella. The sequence continues at coordinate 4,771,321 of NC_067243.1, read as the reverse complement.
ACTTCAGGCAGAGTCTCATGTAAGTAGCGCATACATTTGCATATTCAGATTACACACTAAAAGTACTGCGCAGTATTCAGCACATCATTTTAAAATTAGTTTTAAGTTCTTCATTCCAAAATCCTTAGATGAAGTCCAGTAGATGAAGTGTGTCTGCAGCATCTCTGTGTTTTTCTTAAATCTACGCCCTGTTCCCACAAGTCTGTGCTCGTCATCCTCCGGCAGGTTTGCGATCAGGGCCGGGCCGCCCGTCATCCATAACACCACAAACACACGTTTCCATGCTCACTGTTTGCTTAAACGTCTCCCCGCCTCAGACCATGAATTAATGAACCACATTTACGTAAAGACTGTGTTTGTGTTTCGCCCTGATCAGGCAGGTTTATGAAACCGTGTCTCAGAGGGTTTTGATATTAATATAAAATATTGCCAAATTTCTAATTTTTGTTTAGTTTAAGGTGAAGTCCTTAACTAAAACTAAAAACTTTATTTAATTGGCATTGACATGACTAGATATTGGTAAAGAGATAGCTTGATGCTAAAACGTTTGCTCAAGACTTTGGAGGTTGTTGATTCTAATTCTTGTCAAGTAAAGTTTGCAATATAAGATATACATCGATCAGACATAACATTATGAGCACTGACAGGTGGAGTGAATCACACTGATCATCTCTTCATCACGGCACCTGTTAGTGGGTGGATATATTAGGCAGCAAGTGAACATTTTGTCCTCAAAGTTGATGTGTTAGAAGCAGGAAAAATGGGCAAGCGTAAGGATTTGAGCGAGTTTGACAAGGGCCAAACTGTGATGGCTAGACGACAGGGTCAGAGCATCTCCAAAACTGCAGCTCTTGTGGGGTGTTCCCGGTCTGCAGTGGTCAGTCTCTATCAAAAGTGCTCCGAGGAAGGAACAGTGGTGAACCGGCGGGTCAAGATTCATTGATGCACGTGGGGAGCGAAGGCTGGCCCGTGTGGTCCAATCCAACAGACGAGCTACTGTAGCTCACATTGCTCAAGAAGTTAATGCTGGTTCTGATAGAAAGGTGTCAGAATACACAGTGCATCAGTTTGTTGCGTATGGAGCTGCATAGCTGCAGACCAGTCAGGGTGCCCATGCTGACCCCTGTCCACCGCTGAAAGAGCCAACAGTGGACACGTGATCATCAGAACTGGATCACGGAGCAATGGAAGACATCACGTGGCTCGCTGGGTGCATGTGCGTCGCTTACCTGGGGAACACATGGCACCAGGATGCACTATGGGAAGAAGGCAGCGTGATGCTTTGGGCAATGTTCTGCTGGGAAACCTTGGGTCCTGCCATCCATGTGGATGTTACTTTGACACGTACCACCTACCTAAGCGTTGTTGCAGACCATGTACACCCTTTCATGGAAACAGTATTCCCTGGTGGCTGTGGCCTCTTTCAGCAGGATAATGTGTCCTGCCACAAAGCAAAAATGGTTCAGGAATGGTTTGAGGAGCACAACAACGAGTTTGAGGTGTTGACTTGGCCTCCAAATTCCCCAGATCTCAATTCAATCGAGTATCTGTGGGATGTGCTGAACAAACAAGTCCGATCCATGGAGGCTCCACCTCACAACTTACAGGACTTAAAGGATCTGCTGCTAACATCTTGGTGTAGATACCACAGCACACCTTCAGGGGTCTAGTGGAGTCCATGCCTCGACGGGTCAGGGCTGTTTTGGCAGCAAAAGGGGAACCAACACAATATTAGGAAGGTGCTTATAATGTTATGCCTGATCGGTGTATATAAAAACATAAAGATGACAATCACTAGCTTGAAGCGTAAAGAAGGTTCTTGATCATTCTGAAGGGGTTCTAGATTAGCAGAGGCGGGCGAACACAACTCCAGTCATGTGAAATCAATCAGCGTCCTCCTCGGGTTCAGCTGTGCCTCTGAAAGAACCCACGAGACCAGCATTCCCACATCATCCACACACAGATCACTGCTTCTCTGTTTTTCTAATTCACATGCCCAGATTCTCATCAATCGCAAACAGTTCAATACAACCACAGATTCTGAATGCAACAGTTATTGCTCTAATATGCATAAAGTATTTGTCTTTTTCACATATCTAATATACACCGATCAGGCATAACATTATGAGCACCTTCCTAATATTGTGTTTGCTGCCAAAACAGCCCTGACCCGTCGAGGCATGGACTCCACTAGACCCCTGAAGGTGTGCTGTGGTATCTGCACCAAGATGTTAGCAGCAGATCCTTTAAGTCCTGTAAGTTGCGAGGTGGAGCCTCCATGGATCGGACTTGTTTGTTCAGCACATCCCACAGATGCTCGACTGGATTGAGATCTGGGGAATTTGGAGGCCGAGTCAACACTTTAAACTCGTTGTTGTGCTCCTCAAACCATTCCTGAACCATTTTTGCTTTGTGGCAGGAGCATTATCCTGCTAAAAGAGGCCACAGCCACCAGGGAATACCGTTTCCATGAAAGGGTGTACATGGTCTCAACAATGCTTAGGTAGGTGGTACGTGTCAAAGTAACATCCACATGGATGGCAGGACCCAAGGTTTCCCAGCAGAACATTGCCCAAAGCATCACACTGCCTCCGAAGGCTTGCCTTCTTCCCATAGTGCATCCTGGTGCCATGTGTTCCCCAGGTAAGCAACGCACCCGGCCATCCAGGTTATGTAAAAGAAAACGTGATTCATCAAACCAGGCCACCTTCTTCCATTGCTCCGTGGTCCAGTTCTGATGCTCACGTGTCCACTGTTGGCTCTTTCAGCGGTGGACAGGGGTCAGCATGGGCACCCTGACTGGTCTGTGTCTATGCAGCCCCATACACAACAAACTGATGCACTGTGTATTCTGACACCTTTCTATCAGAACCAGCATTAACTTCTTGAGCAATTTGAGCTACAGTAGCTCGTCTGTTGGATCGGACCACTGACCACTGCAGACCGGGAACACCCCACAAGAGCTGCAGTTTTGGAGATGGAGAATATACAGTTTGTATAGCATTACACCTATGGAGAATCCCGTAAACCACAAATACCAACGTGTGTGTGTGTTTGTCATGGATGAGGTGTTTGGCTGCAGATGAGAGGCCTATAGAGTGGAAAACAATAGAGAGAAAATGGGACTCATTAGATGGAAACAACTCCATTGGCTGTACAAAGAGGCTTTTGAGAAAGAAACAGAAGTATTACTGTTGTTGACGTGATCAAACCTCCTGTCCTGCAGTCCTGTCGTCCTGCAGCGTTTGTTCTCCGGATATGAATGATTCCTCAGATCATGTGGGTTGTTGAGGAGAGCTGTTACTTTACTAAAAGATCAGACGTACCATTTTAACTTGCTGGAGCAGAAAACAGGTGGGAAAATCCCACAGAAAGGACGGGAAGCAGTGTTTTTTGAGCTTTTACGGACCCGAGCCACATACAGACTTTTCACACCTGACAAAGAAATCACCTAGCGAGCGAACCACTCTTCAGAAAAAGGACATACTAATTTTGATTGGTCTGTTTTTGTTGATGATGCTCTTTTGGTTTTGCATTGAATTCAGGAAGCCAGATTTGTTGCACAGCAGGTGTCGTGGTGTTTGTGCGTCTGAAGTGTCGTTTTCACCGAAGTGTGAGACGAGGAGGTGATGTCACTGCTGCAAACTCCACGTGCAGAACGTTCACGTTTAGAGACGAGCAGCTCTAATTACATAAGGCAGCAGAGAGGGGCACACACTCACACACACACACCGCAGACACACACACTACTCAGGGTTTGTGCAGAATAGCACACTATAGTATCCTACTGCTCATGTATGGGTTTTGATTATAATTAAACATAAGCAGATGACACTGTTTTAACTTCCGAACAGGTTTAGAAATCATGTCTCAGTTATATAATATGCACTGCTGTTTGCCTCCATATCAAACCAGGATCTGTTTGAACACACACACACAGCCTAAAAGGTGGCGCAAGTATAATTTGATGGAAGTTAGATATAGATTATTTTTCTTTAGAATAACGTGCACTGATGAATCCTTATAGTGTCAGTTTTGATGTCATGTTGTCTGTAAGTCCCTCAGCAGTGAGCGAAACATGCGTCATCTGTGCAATAACAGCCGTCCCAGAGTCTCCAGAGGAGTGTCGCGTGTGTTGATGTTCTGCTTTCAGTTTGAATGCTGATTTGAATCATTTGGTTTGAGACGGTTCTTCCTCAGAGACCCTGTATTTGTCACTGAGCAGGAAGACGCACAACAACAAACACACACACATGTAAATGAGGACTTATCCTTATATAAAGCTCATTATCATGACTGCAGATTGACCCAAACCCCTAAAAGAAAACTTTATTTACTTGATTTATGAAAGGGTTAGTTTACCCAAAAATGAAAATTCTGTCATTAATTACTCTCCCTTATGTCATTCCAAACTCGTAAGACTTTATCTTCGGAACACAAATGCAAATTTTCGATCGCTTTATATGATGAACAGGTTGAATTTAGGCTTTTATTCACATATAAACATTCATCAATGCACACATCAGTTGTGGTAAACAGAAGCTCAAATGTGCTTGCTTGACGTGTGAGAACCAATGAGGTTCATTCTCGTGTTACGCATCACGTTTGCTTCCTCAAGAACCAATGAGATTCATTCTCGTGTTACGCAGCACGTTTGAGCTTTCACAAGAACCAATGAGGTTCATTCTCGTGTTACGCAGCACGTTTGAGCTTCAGCGAGAACCAATGAGATTCATTCTCGTGTTACGCAGCACGTTTGAGCTTCAGCAAGAACCAATGAGATTCATTCTTGTGTTACGCAGCACGTTTGAGCTTCAGCGAGAACCAATGAGATTCATTCTTGTGTTACGCAGCACGTTTGAGCTTCAGCGAGAACCAATGAGATTCATTCTTGTGTTACGCAGCACGTTTGAGCTTCAGCGAGAACCAATGAGATTCATTCTTGTGTTACGCAGCACGTTTGAGCTTCAGCGAGAACCAATGAGATTCATTCTTGTGTTACGCAGCACATTTGAGCTTCAGCGAGAACCAATGAGATTCATTCTTGTGTTACGCAGCACGTTTGAGCTTCAGCGAGAACCAATGAGATTCATTCTTGTGTTACGCAGCACGTTTGAGCTTCAGCGAGAACCAATGAGATTCATTCTCGTGTTACGCAGCACGTTTGAGCTTCAGCGAGAACCAATGAGATTCATTCTCGTGTTACGCATCACGTTTGCTTCCTCAAAAACCAATGAGATTCATTCTCGTGTTACGCAGCACGTTTGAGCTTTCACAAGAACCAATGAGATTCATTCTTGTGTTACGCAGCACGTTTGAGCTTCAGCGAGAACCAATGAGATTCATTCTTGTGTTACGCAGCACGTTTGAGCTTTCACAAGAACCAATGAGGTTCATTCTCGTGTTACGCAGCACGTTTGAGCTTCAGCGAGAACCAATGAGATTCATTCTCGTGTTACGCAGCACGTTTGAGCTTCAGCAAGAACCAATGAGATTCATTCTTGTGTTACGCAGCACGTTTGAGCTTCAGCGAGAACCAATGAGATTCATTCTTGTGTTACGCAGCACGTTTGAGCTTCAGCGAGAACCAATGAGATTCATTCTTGTGTTACGCAGCACGTTTGAGCTTCAGCGAGAACCAATGAGATTCATTCTTGTGTTACGCAGCACGTTTGAGCTTCAGCGAGAACCAATGAGATTCATTCTTGTGTTACGCAGCACATTTGAGCTTCAGCGAGAACCAATGAGATTCATTCTTGTGTTACGCAGCACGTTTGAGCTTCAGCGAGAACCAATGAGGTTCATTCTCGTGTTACGCAGCACGTTTGAGCTTCAGCGAGAACCAATGAGGTTCATTCTCGTGTTACGCAGCACGTTAGAGCTTCCGCGAGAACCAATGAGGTTCATTCTTGTGTTACGCAGCACGTTTGAGCTTCAGCGAGAACCAATGAGATTCATTCTCATGTTACGCAGCACGTTTGAGCTTCCACAAGAACCAATGAGGTTCATTCTCGTGTTACGCAGCACGTTTGAGCTTCCTCAAGAACCAATGAGGTTCATTCTCGTGTTACGCAGCACGTTAGAGCTTCCGCGAGAACCAATGAGGTTCATTCTTGTGTTACGCAGCACATTTGAGCTTCAGCGAGAACCAATGAGATTCATTCTTGTGTTACGCAGCACATTTGAGCTTCAGCGAGAATCAATGAGGTTCATTCTCGTGTTACGCAGCACGTTTGAGCTTCAGCGAGAACCAATGAGGTTCATTCTCGTGTTACGCAGCACGTTAGAGCTTCCGCGAGAACCAATGAGGTTCATTCTGGTGTTACGCAGCACGTTTGAGCTTCAGCGAGAACCAATGAGATTCATTCTCATGTTACGCAGCACGTTTGAGCTTCCACAAGAACCAATGAGGTTCATTCTCGTGTTACGCAGCACGTTTGAGCTTCCTCAAGAACCAATGAGGTTCATTCTCGTGTTACGCAGTACGTTTGAGCTTCCTCAAGAACCAATGAGGTTCATTCTCGTGTTACGCAGCACGTTTGAGCTTCAGCAAGAACCAATGAGATTCATTATCGTGTTACGCAGCACGTTTGAGCTTCCTCAAGAACCAATGAGGTTCATTCTGGTGTTACACAGCACGTTTGAGCTTCCTCAAGAACCAATGAGGTTCATTCTCGTGTTACGCAGCACGTTTGAGCTTCAGCAAGAACCAATGAGGTTCATTCTCGTGTTACGCAGCACGTTTGAGCTTCCTCAAGAACCAATGAGGTTCATTCTGGTGTTACGCAGCACGTTTGAGCTTCCTCAAGAACCAATGAGGTTCATTCTGGTGTTACGCAGCACGTTTGAGCTTCCTCAAGAACCAATGAGGTTCATTCTCGTGTTACGCAGCACGTTTGAGCTTCCTCAAGAACCAATGAGGTTCATTCTGGTGTTACGCAGCACGTTTGAGCTTCAGCGAGAACCAATGAGATTCATTCTTGTGTTACGCAGCACATTTGAGCTTCCTCAAGAACCAATGAGGTTCATTCTCATGTTACGCAGCACGTTTGAGCTTCCTCAAGAACCAATGAGGTTCATTCTGGTGTTACGCAGCACGTTTGAGCTTCAGCGAGAACCAATGAGATTCATTCTTGTGTTACGCAGCACGTTTGAGCTTCCTCAAGAACCAATGAGGTTCATTCTCGTGTTACGCAGCACGTTTGAGCTTCAGCAAGAACCAATGAGGTTCATTCTCGTGTTACGCAGCACGTTTGAGCTTCCTCAAGAACCAATGAGGTTCATTCTCGTGTTACGCAGCACGTTTGAGCTTCCTCAAGAACCAATGAGGTTCATTCTGGTGTTACGCAGCACGTTTGAGCTTCAGCGAGAACCAATGAGATTCATTCTTGTGTTACGCAGCACATTTGAGCTTCCTCAAGAACCAATGAGGTTCATTCTCATGTTACGCAGCACGTTTGAGCTTCCTCAAGAACCAATGAGGTTCATTCTGGTGTTACGCAGCACGTTTGAGCTTCAGCGAGAACCAATGAGATTCATTCTTGTGTTACGCAGCACGTTTGAGCTTCCTCAAGAACCAATGAGGTTCATTCTCGTGTTACGCAGCACGTTTGAGCTTCAGCTAGAACCAATGAGGTTCATTCTGGTGTTACGCAGCACGTTTGAGCTTCAGCGAGAACCAATGAGATTCATTCTTGTGTTACGCAGCACGTTTGAGCTTCCTCAAGAACCAATGAGGTTCATTCTCGTGTTACGCAGCATGTTTGAGCTTCCTCAAGAACCAATGAGGTTCATTCTTGTGTTACGCAGCACGTTTGAGCTGCAGCTAGAACCAATGAGATTCATTCTTGTGTTACGCAGCACGTTTGAGCTTCCTCAAGAACCAATGAGGTTCATTCTCGTGTTACGCAGCACGTTTGAGCTTCAGCTAGAACCAATGAGGTTCATTCTCATGTTACGCAGCACGTTTGAGCTTCCTCAAGAACCAATGAGGTTCATTCTGGTGTTACGCAGCACGTTTGAGCTTCAGCGAGAACCAATGAGATTCATTCTTGTGTTACGCAGCACGTTTGAGCTTCCTCAAGAACCAATGAGGTTCATTCTCGTGTTACGCAGCACGTTTGAGCTTCAGCTAGAACCAATGAGATTCATTCTCGTGTTACGCAGCACGTTTGAGCTTCAGCAAGAACCAATGAGGTTCATTCTCGTGTTGCGCAGCACGTTTGAGCTTCCTCAAGAACCAATGAGGTTCATTCTCGTGTTACGCAGCACGTTTGAGCTTCCTCAAGAACCAATGAGATTCATTCTCGTGTTACGCAGCACGTTTGAGATCAGCAAGAACCAATGAGGTTCATTCTCGTGTTACGCAGCACGTTTGAGCTTCATCATGTGCATAACGTCATCGTCAATAGACAATAATGGTATCTTTTTCAGTTTTCAGGCCCCCAAAATGACAAATGGCCAAAACGCATAAAAAAGTTTTCAACTAAAAAGAAAACGTCATGTAAATTGCCCCTGAGATTCAAAGATTTTATTTGTCACACACTGTACACTGTTATATACAGGATACAACTTGCAGTGAAATGTAAATTTTACAGATTTTTTTTTTTTTTTTTTTTTGAAAAAATTTAGCTTTTTTGTGATGCTGACATTTCCATTATAGTTATTTATTTTATTTTGTTTAAATTACAGAGTCTTTTTATGTATTATTTAGTTAGATTTGTGTGTCTTCGTTGAGTAAACAGGAGTAGTTTAATGACCTTTCTTAAGACAAACAACAGGAAGCGAGTGCTCACATTTCCTCATGGTGAATTACTGAATGATGTTTTACGCTTATGGAGAAACTGTGAGTTGTGTGTGTGTCATTAATGCAACACACCAGAACAGTGTGTAATGTATTTTGAAATGCTGACCACAGAAGCACTTTCACTCAGATGTGTTTGTGTAAACATTGACGAGAGGAGCTTTTAGTGCTCGCAAACTTTTTTGAGCTGAATTCTCTCAGTAATACTTCTCTCTGCTGAAGTATTACTGAAGGGTTTCTTCATAAAAGAAGAGGGTTTTTCCACTTAATATGATGCACCTGCTGTCAACATCATAATGCCAGCTATCAAAAATAAGTTCTAAGAACATTTTGCTAAAATTCATATTAAGTTATTTTCAAATGTTCATTGAATGTCCAGTTTTTAAAATTCTTGGTTATACGGTCGTTAAGAGAACATTCCATTTAATCATTCTGCAAAGAATGTTTGAATGTTCTCTGAACATTCCGAAACAAGTTAAAAAATGTTAGAAGAACAATCAACTGAAAAGTCTCAGAAAAAATGTTTTTGTGCTAATGTTTTGAGAACATTATTAACGACCAGATAACTTTGAATGAACCTTATATTAATGTTACAGGAAGGATGTTTGTTCATAACTTTGACAGAACATTAACAGAACATTGCCAAAGTTCTGAGAATGTTCTGTTAGCTGTGATTACTCCATTCGAAGGATAATGATCATGTTTGAGGGCTGAAATCTGCTGTTTACATGCTGAAATGATGGAATTACCGGCAGCTGAGCCGCTTCAGGAAGGAAACGTGAGGAAAGTTCTCTGAAGTCATCAGCCACCAGAAGTTATAAACAATGATTGATTGTGTGTGAGAGGAAGTTCAGGGAATTAGGTGAAGGAGCCGGGCAAACGAGATGGGAAAATCTCCAGTAATATTGAAATATTGCAGTCACAAACATGGTTTTTGTGTTCAGCATTTTTCTGTAAGAAATGAATGAGAAATCACCAGTGAGACCCCCGTCCTAATATTTAAAAGGCGTGTATCTTTTATAAACCAATTTATACACTGACTTTTTTTTTCCTCTAGACTTTTCACAGACTCCCTTTCACTGCTCTGTATCTCTTCAGTTTTGTTCCCGGATCATTTGCCGACCAATCTTTTGCTGGTTTTCAGGATGTGTGTCTGTGTGTTTGTTTAAGTGTGAAGACATTGAGGTTTTGACCTGGTAAATAAATATGAAAATGCACTTTGCACATTTGCACACATTTGCCTGCGGCTGGAGCCGGAGTGATGATTTTGGGGTTCATGTCTGTTTGTATGATCATTTATCCACATGCATTTTGCATAATATTTGGATTTCGTTTGGACCACGTGCAAAAAGACACAGGGACATTATGTGAGGAAAAATGCACATCTTTGTTATTTGTGTTTAATATAATATGTGTTTGACCGTGCGTTTGTTTTCACTGAACTGAAACAATTTTGCATTGCAGGAATATTCATAAAGAGCAGATTTGCATCTACATGTTCAACAAGAACATTTTACTGCTATAGATTAAACTCTGTGTTTTCCAGTGAAAATTTATTTTAATTTTTGCTTCTTTGAGGCTTGCATAGTTTTTGTTGTAAAGTTTTGTTTTGTTTTTTTGCTGCCATTTTTTCTCAGTAAAGAAAATTTTAATCTAAAGGAACTGGCATTATAAATTAAAAAAACTAGCAATAAAATGGGTCATTGACGAATAAGGTTTTTAAAGGTGTAAAAAAAAAAACATATTGGAGATATAATTAATTTTGAAGCTTTATTAAGTGTTAACAATGAGATTATGTGGTTTTTATAATCAATTAACACTGCTTTTGTCATTTTTTTTAGAAGATGGACAAAATTTGTCACCAAAAAAGTCATTTGGTTTAACCAAAATATCGGTTTTACCGAATGACACTTTTGGTTACACCGAATGACGATATTTTCAAACAAAGCTAACAGGCTGATATCTAGCTAGCTAGCAAAAGGACAATCAAATATTATATATTTAATAAAAGTTTTTAAAATATTACAAATATAAAAATATAAACATTTTCCATGTTTTATAGCGGTTGTACCGAATGACCTGATGACATGTGTATGATCAAGTGAAAACATGAATTTTTCAAATAGGTAAGAGAGAGTTAGTTACTTTGCTTCACGACCATGTGGTCCTTTGCAGGTGTCTGAATGATGTCACATCCTGTCACATGATATTGAACGCATGACTTGATCCAAAATGGTCCCTTTATATTGGTTACTCCGAATGACATCAATGAAATTCATTTTTCCGGACATTCTTTCTCATAACAAAACAACGACTTCTACATAAAATTTTAATACAATTGTGTTGATATATGATGATATAAAATCATGCCAGAATAAAAAATATATACATTTATTACATTTGAAGATATTTTAATCACTAATGAAGGGTTGGACGGTTAAACCGAATGACCTTTTGATGCTTTAAAATCTTTAAAATACCTTTATATGTAGCAAATATAATTAAAACTTTTTGGATTCAATAAAAGAGATCTAGTTGTACTTCCTTACATACTTTGGATGTCATATCTTTGTTTTTTAATATTATTAAGGCCTGTGGACAAAAAAAATGACCGTCACGTCATTTACCCAAATATATAATGTTTATATTATTAGTAGTATTATTAGTATTGTATAAACTAGATATTTACCTTTTCTGAAAAATAATTTTACCACTAATATTTTTACTTCTGACATCATTAGTAATAATTGTACTTTATTTGTGTATTTTCAGGCTCCAGCTGATTGACGATCTTTCTTATGAAGATGTAAAGAAATGCTACAGGGGTTCAGTAAGTATATTTCATATCTAAATCAGATAATATCCAGCAGATGAATAATAATTTGTTGCCTAAACCTTAGTGTAATGTATGATTTAAAGTTACTGATTTAAAAAACCTTAAATATGTTGTAAAGTGCTTTGGATAAAAGTATCCGATGAATCAAATGTGATTCTTTAGATCTTACATTAATGCAGTTCAGTTTCAGTTCAGTCGTTTCTCAGTTGCCGCAAGTTTCTGTCCACAATTGTGTTTAACAATCATCCATGATGCAAGATTGTGGTTAAACATTACAAAGCCTTGTTCCTTATGGGCCGCTCGCCACTTCAGTCACAATTTCAAAGTCAAAGAGCCGCGAGACCCTCGGGTGCTGGACGACCATCGCGTGTTTTATCAGGTGGAAATGAATTGAAGTTTCCAGCGTGGGAGTTTCCCACACTTACAAAACTAAACGCTTCCTGTCATGTGAGAGAATGAATCAGTTTAGTGCTTCTAGAGAAGGTTTTAGTCAATTTGGCCTAGTTAGGGCTATTTCACGACAAATAAAGTTTAGTTTTGGTAGTATTTTCAGCATCTTTCACATTAAGATGCCACTGTGTTATACATGAAAGAGAAGAGGAAGCTGAAGCCAATGCAAGAGTCTCCATCAGCATGTGTTTCTTCACAGACCGTCAGCAAATACAACTCGCAGTACCACAAACTCTTCTCCGCCGTCCCGAAGGAGGAGATCCTCATGAAAGGTAACGTATCGGACCGCTGATGTTGTGTGTCTATCAATATCTCCATTGGTTTCACTTCAGGAACCAAGTGCCAACAAGATATAGTGCCAAATCATCTTTCTCTCTTGAATTAAACATTGATGTATTAATATAATATCATGAACCACAGAAGTCTGTTAATATTCAGACGTATCGTATATATGCCAGCTGTGTAAATTTGGACTAAATATGTGTTGTATTTCACACAAAATGTTGTTATTTATTAAAGCGTCTCTCCTGTTTCCTCTAGTTTATTCCTGCGCTCTTCTGCGGGACATTCTGCTGCAAGGACGACTTTATATTTCCCGAAACTGGCTGTGTTTCTACGCAAACCTCTTCGGCAAAGACATTAAGGTTTGTAGTTACAATTTATGTGACGTGAAAAATAAAGATGTAAAAGTGTAAGGATTCGAGATATATCAGTGATCAAATCTGCATCAGTCTTGTTACTGTTAACTAAAACTATTAAAAATCATTTTTGTTAATTGAAATAAAGCTGAAATAAAATTTTATAAATATATATATATATATATGGAAAACCTTAAAATAACTAGAAATCTTGGCAACTAACTGAAATAAATAAGTACTAAAATGACATATATATATATATATATATATATAGTGTTTGTGTGTATGTATGTATGTGTGTATATATATATGTATTTAAGAACTTTAAATACTACTGAAATAAGTTGAAGTACTAATAGTATTTATTAATATTTTGAGATATTGTATATATGTATGTATATATATACTGTATGTGTGTGTGTGTGTGTGTGTGTGTGTGTGTGTGTGTGTCTATATATTTATACACACACAATATATATACATATATGTGTGTGTGTGTGTATATATTTATGAAAACTTTAAATACTACTGAAATAAATAAGTTTAAGTACATAAAACTTAATCAAATCTAAATATCTAAACAATAAAAAGTACAATTAAAATATACAAATAAAAGTTCATTCAAAATATTAATAAATACTATAAATAATAAACATTGAACATTAATAACTATAAATAATAAACACTAAAAAAAATTAATCTGCATTGTTGAATTATTGGTATATGAATTGTTCAGTATAGAAATCAGCTTATTTTTTAATTTTTTTATTTCTTAGTCATTGATATTTTCTGTTGTTTTGATGCCTAATTACACTTTAGCATGTAAACAAACAAATATTGGCCATCATATCGGTTGGTGGTTGTGGAAAAACTTCTGGGGATTTTGAAGTGGTGATTTCCAGGTCTGGAAATGAATAAAATCTTTCAAAAATCTGACTTGGGGAAATCAGGAAAGTCATGTTGTGAATTTATGAGTGCAGCGTGTTTATAATAAAACTCTTGCAGGACCAGACAAGTCATGTAAATTCATTGGTCAGAGTGTGGGAATCCTGTTATTGACCATAATATTAAAATAATCTCTGGCTGTCAGCTGATCCGTCTGCATCAGTGTATCATGTGATCAGATCTGTTGATTTGATGTTCAGCATCAGAGCTCTGAAAACTAATTCAAAATGAAAAAAACGATAATGTATCTCAATGATACCTTGTGACCTGCGCCGCTTTATTGACTTTACTGCTGGACTAGACCTTATGTTCAGTTCACTTTCTTTTGGCTAAATTTGGATGAGTTTTTCCCCATTTTTATCTTCCGTTCTGTTTGTTTTGTCTTTGCTTTGTTTGTTAACGCTGATAGAATGAAAAGTACAAAGATCCAGGATCATCAACTCTCATAGTAACTCCTCATATTTGATGTTTTTATCGATGAGTGTCTGTGATGAAGCTGGTTGTTGTCTCTGATGGTTTAGGTTGCCATCCCGGTGGTGTCTGTGCGGCTGGTGAAGAAACACAAAACCGCCGGACTGGTTCCAAACGGACTCGCCATCACCACCGACACCAGCCAGAAGGTGAAGAACGCAAACGCATGACGAACACTTCACACACCCGATCTGCAGGTTCACCAGCGTCTGGTCCAGCGCCAGTCAAAACACTGATGATGCAAAACACAGTTCAGAAAGATCGCTGGATACGAAGTCCATCGTGATGGCAGATTTTATACTGTATTTGCCAAGAAAAAACAAAAACAAATCACAATTTAGATCCCATTTAATATCTTGTTTCTCCTAGACAGCTTTTACATAACAATAGCTATGTTTCCCTCCAAAGGTGCGAATTTAACTTTGGAATATGGCATAAAACATTTGCGAATAAAGCAGCGTTTTCATCCCATGTGTTCAGGAGAACAAAATCATCTCTTCCTGGGAAACTGGCGCAAAATTTCAGTAATAAAAATGGAAGTTGCTGCAATTGGGCTTTTTTTCCTTCATCATAAATGAGTTTGTGTCAGAGCATCAGACGAAACACAATAAAGCTGTCATGTGATCTTGCGTTCGGATGCTGGTGTTTGGGAACGCAATCATGTGAGACGCTTCTGGAGGGAATTGACTTAGTAAATCGAGGGAACGAAATAATAAATCGTGTGCACGAAATAATAAATCGTGTGCACGAAATAATAAATCGAGGGAACGAATTAGTAAATTGAGTGCATGATTTATAAATCGAAGAAAAGAAATAGTAAATTGTGTGCACGATTTAGTAAATCGAGGGAATGAAATAGTAAATTGAGGGAACAAAATAGTAAATTGAGTGCATGATTTATAAATCGAAGGAAAGAAATATTAAATTGTGTGCACGATTTAGTAAATCTAGGGAACGAATTAGTAAATCGAGGGAACAAAATAATAAATATTGCGCATGACTTAGTAAATCGAGGGAACGAATTAGTAAATCGAGGGAACGAAATAGTAAATTGTGCGCACGACTTAGTAAATTGACGGAACTAATTAGTAAATTGTGCGCACGACTAAGTAAATTGAGGGAACAAAATAGTAAATCGAGCACATGATTTATAAATCGAAGGAAAGAAATAGTAAATTGTGTGCACGATTTAGTAAATCTAGGGAACGAATTAGTAAATCGAGGGAATGAAATAGTAAATTGTGTGCACGATTTAGTAAATCTAGGGAACGATTTAGTAAATCGAGGGAACGAATTAGTAAATCAAGTGCATGATTTATAAATCGAAGGAAAGAAATAGTAAATTGTGTGCACAATTTAGTAAATCGAGGGAATGAAATAGTAAATCGTGCGCATGACTTAGTAAATCTAGGGAACGAATTAGTAAATCGAGGGAACAAAATAGTAAATCGAGGGAATGAAATAGTAAATTGTGCATACGATTTAGTAAATCGAGGGAACATACACACACACACACACATAAATTATTATATAATTATATAATTAATAATTTATTTAATTAATAATCATCAGATGATCTCCCCACATTCATTTTACTGTATGGCGGCTAATGACTCATTTGTGTCTGTTTAGGAGAAACATCTGAGAACTTTATTCCAATGTGACTTAATACTTATTTAAATGAAATGATGCATATTCATCAGACAGTTTGCAATTTAGCTGCTTAAGAGCCTTTATTCAAATGTAATTTGTTTATTTCTCTTTGGCAGTATGTGTTTGTGTCTCTTCTGTCGCGGGACAGTGTGTATGACGTGCTGAGAAGAATCTGCACACACCTACAGGTGCATTAATGTTGCTTGCAGTGTTGTATTATAATAACATAGCATGTTAGCAAATGTAAAGAAATACAGAAACGTGATTTACTGTGTTTGATCGTCAGGTGAATGGTAAGAAGAGTTTAAGTCTGAAGCAGTACCTGGAGGAACCCGGTTCTCTGTCGACGGTATGAGAAACACACAGTGATGTTCTCTGTTGTCTGAAGAGCCGTTATCTGATATGATACTCATTTTGTTCAGGACGAGTTTCCAGTGAGCACAGACTTCACGCCGGTGTTGACATGGCGCAGGAAACCGTCTGCACCGTCCGTATCTTCATCACTGCCGGACCTGCTGGGAAACTCGACGAGCAGCTTGAGTGCAGGAGACGCGCCGTACATCGCAGAGACACCGCTGGAGGGTACGACACGCGCAAACCTTCATATGTGACATGCATAATGATATACGTGTTCATTACATATATATATATATATATATATTAGCATAAATTAATATATAAGTAATAATTTAAATTGTTAATTATAAATTATTTTTATATAAATTAGAAAATAAATACATTAAAAATTATATTAATTATTAAATAATGTGTGTATGTATGTATGTATATATATATATATATATATATATATACACACACATGTATATATAAACATGTAATGATATATACATTTTATATAGTTCTTTATTTATTTAGTAATTTATATATATATATATATTTTTTTGTTATTATTTATAATGGACAAACTCGATCCTCTTTAACTGTAACACAAACTCCAACATTTATATCCAGTTTAAATAAGCAAATGTTTGTTTCTCATTTATTCACGTCTCTGTTGATTCTGCAGTCGAGTGCTCTTTAATGAACTATTGTTCCCTGTTCTTCACGTCTTTGTCCAAATATTTGTGCCGTATTGCGGCTCATATTACGGCATGTGAAAGGGACGGTTTCTGGGCGAAAGGTGAGGCGGTGTTGACACACTGATTTGAGGATAATGTTTCTGGCTGGAGGCTTTTATCTTCAGACGCCGGTCAAACATCCATGACGGATTTAGGAAAATGTCCACACATTGTTTGATTATTATGAAGGCCGGTGCATTGAATTTTACATGCTTAGTTTCACATTTGACTATGACATGCCTGTTAACCAAGAGTTCAAAACACGTTTGAAATGCTGCCGTTTGCTGGATTTGTGCGGCACAGCGATGTATTTGAAATAAACCGTTCTCGGCTCTGCGTGAAGCTTTTGAAATAACAGAACTAACCCAAATCTCTGATGTGTTGTGCTCCTCAGAGCGCCGTCTGGAGGCGGAGAAGATCCTGCTGGCAGAACCCGTGGCAGAACTGGGTCACATGGAGTATCATCTGCTGAAGTTCTTCATCCTGCTGTGAGTCTGCGTCACTCAAACACTTTCACATCAACACTGTGGATGATCATAACGAGATTAAAAGTCATTATTAATAAACTGTCTTTATTTATTGTGAGAAACACTTGACCTCAACTCTACAGAAATTTGTTTATTTTTGTGGTGGATTGTCGCCATCTGCTGGTTGTTCAATTACTTTAAATTAACATTATTGTTTTTAATTTTAAGAATATTTACAAAGTCAAATGTAAAATTACCTTATAATATGCCTTAATATAATATAGTCACACAAACTCTTAATGAAGTGCTGTATGAGTCTGACCAATAATTAATACATTCTTTTACAATTATTATAAATAATAGTGTATAATTATTAACTGAATATTATTTTATTATAGTAATGAATTATAATAATAATTAATAAGGGAAGTGTGAACTAGCAGATTTGATTACCTTTTCAACCAAGAACAAGAACATATAAATATATCAAAATAAATATATCAAAAATGTCACACAAATGTATTTATAATTATTATAAATAATAACGTGTAATTATTAATATTATATTGGTAATAATTAATAATGGTAGTATGAACTAGCAGATTTGATTATTTGTTCAACCAAGAACATAATAAAAAAATATTTAAAATGTCAAATAATGTATAATTATTACAAATAATAATGTATAATAATGAATAATTATATTTATATTAATTAATAATGACATATAGCAGATTTGTTTACTTTCTCAGCAAGGAACATAATAAAAATATTTAAAATGTCAAATAAATTAATGTATAATTATAACAACTAATAGTGCATAAAAATAATTATTAATAATTATATATATAATAATAATTAATAATGGCAGTATGAACTAGCAGATTTGTTTACTTTTTCAACCAAGAAAAAAAACCATAATAATAATTTGAAAAAAAAAAAATCAAATAAATTAATTTTTCTTTATTACAAATAATAATGTTTAATTATTAGGAATTATATTTATAATAAATAATAATGACAGTTTGAACTAGCAGATTTGTGTACTTTCTAAACCAAGAAAAAGAACATAATAAAAAACATAAAAATGTCAAATAAATTAATGTATCATTATTGCAAATAACAGTATATAATAATTATTAGTAATTATATTTATTATAATTAATAATGGCAGTATGAACTAGCAGATTTGTTTACTTTCTCAACCAAGAACATAACAAAAACATAAAAATGTCAAATAAATTAATTTATCATTATTGCAAATAACAATGTATAATAATTATTAGTAATTATATTTATTATAATTAATAATGGTAGTATGAACTAGCAGATTTGTTTACTTTCTCAACTCAACCCCTGAGTAGTTTGGCGTTTTTATTTAATGAAAAGTCAACTCTTCTAAATGTAAGGATTTTAACCGTCTGTGTTTGTGTTTCCCAGCATTATTTTGCTGATCATTTCCTCGTGTTATCTGGCGTTCCGGGTCTGTAGTCTGGAACAACAACTGTCTTTCCTCAACACACAACCGGCAATGTCCATGAGAGAGAGGTACACACACACACACACACACACACACACATTAATCAAGCTTTCCTGTGTGTTTCGTCCCTGAGCTCTTCCTCTCTGTCCAGGTAACCCAGGTTTAACCCCGTGCCAACACCAAGAACGGCTTTGCCATCAGGAGAGCGGCGTCTCTCACGATTAAACCAGCTCAATTACAGGTACAGCACTAGTCACCGAGTAGTTAGCTAATGGACCAGCAGAGGGCGCCGGTGAGCCGCGAGAGCTGGACTGCTGACCTGTGAAGATTCCCCACACCAGGAATATTAGCCATAGTTGCCTGGCTTCACTAACACCTCCGCATTCAGGACGATATCAGCCGCGGTTGATCAGGGTCACATTGGTGACACTTTCATGTTACGGAGAACGTTTTCACATTTTTAACTCTTTCTGTGTCGATTTTGTTGTTTTTATGGAGCAAACATTTCTGTTAACCTGCCCAAAATGTGCATGTTTACCAGTGTTTAGTGCACTGCCAGAATCACCTTAATGAGTGCTTTTGTCTTGTTCACTGGTAAAAGTATGTCAAGATCCTAAACGCAAAGGTCATGTGGTCGATTCCCAGGGAAAATTAAGTTGTTTTGGTTTTTGTACAATGCATAAATGCATTTTTATACCTAAAACTAAAACAAATTTGCCCGGGGGTCAAAAAAAATGTACTTAATTCAAGAGAAATTCTCTGAAAACGTGTCTTAATATCTTATGCTGTTTTGTTCGCAGGTCAATTGATGTTGTTTTGAGGATATTTTTACTGAAAAACGAGACAAAATGCTGATTAAGAAATGATTCTTGCAGTGAACAGATGAGATGTTCTGGGTTTTCTTGTGGAGAAAAGTAAGAATTGATATTATTCACACACATTTCACCCACAGCGGATCATTTCAAGGTGAAAGGTCAAAGTCAAGTGAATCTGAGAGCGTTTAGTTGTGAAGGACTGGAGTTACAGAAAGTCTGTTGTGTAATCATCGTTAAATCTCCTGTTGACTGTATGTGTGATTGTATTAAAGTGCATTATGGGGCGTCTGTAGGTCGTTACGTACTTGAAATATACGCTTGCATTTCTGGCATGCTAGATGATGTAGGATATGGATATTTAATAGTTTTGCTGTAAATGAGAGATTGGGTATGTAGTTGTGATGTTTTGTACATGCTCATGATTTCTGCCACACTGTAGATGTTTTATAACTTTCTTTCTGACACAAGCAGATAAGAGGTAGAAAGTTCAAACTAATAAAAACTTTCACCAGAAAGTCGCTTCACTTTGTTTCTAAGAATCATTTATGTGCAAAATCTGATGATTTTAACAAAGACTTTTATTGTTTCTGTTGCTTTTTATTAAGAGAAGTCGCTGTGGTGTTCATTAACTGACCACTAGGATTTTCACAGTCAGAGAAAACCTGTAAATATTAGACGAAAAATCTAAAACTGTGGTTTTTAAGGGCTGGAAAAGTCAACATTGCTATAGTGAATATTTAAATATACCCTTTTTGTTTGTCTAGAAATAGCCTTTTTGAAATCTTTATTAAATTGTTTAAATACATTTAAAATTATTTGTTTAAAACTAAACAAGGCCAGCTCACACCAAGAAAGATACCATACAATTATAAAAATTGTGTTCACACTACAACCATAATGATAAAGAGGCTCAATATTATTGGGATTACTTTTCAAAGTGATTTTTTTCCCCAGTTGATGAAGAACAAATATTAAAATGTTTTTGTCTGTATGGTAAGATGGATGTTTTTAGTTTTTAATACTGAAGGGTGTTTACCTGTATTCAGCCAGTTGGGGGCGACAAACAATCAAAATAAACAATTTTCAGTTGCATGAGCTCAACAATATACAAAGCAAAAATAAATATTTAATACAGACAGGTTAACAACGATAAAATATCAATGGTGAAATAAATAAGGAAATTAAATATATTTGTAGCTTTTAAAGTTACAAGATAAGGGCGCAAAGATTATGCTGAAAGAGTGTGTTTTATATATATATATATGGGTCAGTGACATGACGGGTCTTTTTTTTTTGTCCTTAATAATAATAAAAAACAAAGATATGACATCCAAAGTATGTAAGGTAATACAACTAGATCTCTTTTATTCAATCCAAAAGGTTTTAATTATATTTTGCTACATATAAAGGTATTTTAAAGATTTTGAAGTGTCAAAAGGTCATTCGGTTTAACCGTCTGAAGGCCAACACAGCCATTTCATTTGTGATTAAAATATCTTAAAATGTAATAAATGTATATATTTTTTATTCTGGCATGATTTTATATCATCATATATCAACATAGTGCAAAATGGTATTAAAATTATGTGTAGAAGTCGTTGCTTTGTTATGAGAAAGAATGTCCGGAAAAATGGATTTCATTGATGTCACTCGGAATAACCAATAGCCTATAAAGGGACCATTTTGCAAGTCATGCGGTCAATATCATGTGACAGGATGTGACATCATTCAAACACCTGCAAAGGACCACATGGTCATGAAGCAAAGTAACTAACTCTCTCTTAACTATTTGAAAAATTCATGTTTTCACTTGCTCATACGTGTTGAATGACGAGTGGCAAGGCAAAGATCCTTTTTAACAACAGTATCTTTACTATGAGACATGCAGCAGTTCAACACACAATGTACAAACTTCAACACTGCAGCACCAACTCGCACATACAAGCTCTAGGATCTTAGTCTGCTCAGATTTAAAGCTACAGAACACTACTATGTTCTACATCCTCCTTCTTTAACTCTGACAGTTATTCCTTAATGAACAGTTTCTTATATTAAAGTTAGTTTTTCTTCATAGGAAATGCATTTAACAGATTACTTGAGCTGAGAGTAAAAATGGCGATTAACACATAACATTTGTTAACTCACATTTTAACATCAGTTATAATGTCAATATTTATAAATCAAACATTTTGTTACTGAATTACAGAACTTTCTTTTCTGTCTCTCTTTTTTAATTGTTTTTTTTTTTTTTTTCATTCCAGATACTTTGGGTTTGGTTTGCAAACGTGACCTGCTCTGGTCACATATGGAGCTGTAGAAAGAACTTTTGTTGAATGTTCATTCAGTGGATTCTTCTCGGTTCCTTGTGGGGTGCGTTGTTCTTTGACCTCATTTGGAGTGAGGAATTTGTGCCTAGATTCAGCAGAGGGGGTCTGAACAAAGGGGAGCGACATTTCGCTGTGGTCTAACTTTTGTGGTGGTGGCTCCGCGGCAGGAAGGATATGTTTTCGGTTTCGTCTGTATTCTCTTCCTTCATCCTCCACAAGATATGATCTTGGTTCATCGCAGAGCTGTTTGACGAGTCCGGTCATGGCCTTTGGACGTTGCAAGTCTCACAATCTCTCCTTGTAAGAGTGGTCAGAGAGTTCTGCTGGACTTGTCATAGTATGTCTTTTGACAATGTCTCTTTTTTGAGATCTGATTCTTGACAGCAACGTTATTCTTTGAGGCTGGCACTAGAATGGACTTGCTGATTGGCAGAGATGTGCGCGTCTGCCTCGACATTAATCTCTCTGCTGGTGAACCCAGTGTCTGGTCATTTCTGAGGTTCAGCAAGTTTTGAAACACATCAGAGCCGTCCCTCTTGGATTTCTCCATAAGATGTTGTGCACTCCGCACTGCCCTCTCGGCTAGCCCGTTAGCTTGTGGATATTCAGGGCTACTAGTTGTATGTGTAAAATCCCAAGCAGCAGCAAATTCTTTGAACTGTTGGCTTGTAAACTGGGTACCGTTGTCTGAAAAGACTTTGTGCGGACTCCCATGTGCCTTTTGAGTTTTGTGATTACTGTACTGGAGGACAGGTCACGAAGCAGATCGATTTCGAACCATCCCGAATATGAGTCAACTAGTACGAGGTCGTGTTGACCATTCCACTCAAAGATATCCGTAGCCACACTTGACCATGGAAGATCTGGGATGTAATGTAAGTGTAGAGGCTCTTTTTATTGATGGGGTTTCATACTGTTACAGATAGAGCACGATAGTACCTCCTTTTCAATGTCTTTAGTTAAAGGAACACTCCACTTTTTTTGAAAAGAGGCTCATTTTCCAACTCTCCTAGAGTTAAACAGTTGAGTTTTACCGTTTTCAAATCCATTCAGCTGATCTCCGGGTCTGGCGGTACCACTTTTAGCATAGCTTAGCATAGTTCATTGAATCTGATTAGACCGTTAGCATCTCGCTCAAAAAATACCAAAGAGTTTCGATATTTTTCCTATTTAAAACTTGACTCTTCTGTAGTTACATCGTGTACTAAGACCGACGGAAAATGAAAAGTTGCGATTTTCTAGGCCGATATGGCTAGGAACTATACTCTCATTCCGGCGTAATAATCAAGGAACTTTGCTGCCGTACCATGGCTGCAGCAGGCGCAATGATATTACGCAGCGTCTCTCACAAATGTCTCCATGGTTGCAAGGCACGCTCCCTGTCACAGGCGCTGCGTAATATCATTGTGCCTGCAGGAATGAGAGTATGGTTCCTAGCCATATCGGCCTAGAAAATTGCAACTTTTCATTTTCCGTCGGTCTTGGTACACAATGTAACTACAGAAGAGTCAAGTTTTAAATAGGAAAAATATCGAAACTCTCATTTTTTAACGAGATGCTAACGGTCTAATCAGATTCAATGAACTATGCTAAGCTATGCTAAAAGTGGTACCGCCAGACCCGGAGATCGGCTGAATGGATTCGAAAACGGTAAAACTCAACTGTTTAACTCTAGGAGAGTTGATTTTCAAAAAAAGTGGAGTGTTCCTTTAAAGAAGGCCAGAATACAATGCCCCGTGCCCTGCGTTTGGTTGCATCAAGGCCTGGATGACCTCTGTGAATAATGGTGATAAACTCACTGCGTAGTGATTCTTGAACAACTGTTCTCTGTCCCTTCATGAGTACATCTTCATGTAGCTGTGAGCTCATCCCTGAAGGGAAAATACTCACAAATTTCTGCTGGCAGCTTTGATTGGCTAGAGGGCCACCCTGACTTGAGAGTTTGCAACTCTTTCAGTCTGGAAGACGAGATGTGTTGAACTGACATAACTTCGAAGTCAGCTCCGTCATCTGTGTGTTCGTCTGGTGAGTCTCTGGGGGAACGTGACAATGTGTCGGCAAGGAACATATGTAGCACTGTAGCACCAACTCGCACATGCATATAAGCAAGCTCTAGGATTATAGTCTGCTCAGATTTAAAGCTACAGAACACTACTATGTTCTACAATACGCATCAGGTCATTCGATACAACCACTATAAAACATGGAAAATGTTGTAATATTTTAAAAACTTGTACTAAAAATAAATTTTTTGCTAGCTAACTAGATATCAGCCTGTTAGCATTGTTTGAAAATATCATCATTCGGTATAACCAAAAGTGTCATTCGGTAAAACGGAAATTTTGGTTAAACCGAATGAATTTTTTGGTGATAAATTTTGTCCATCTTGTAAAAAATGACAAAAGCAGTGTTAATTGATTATAAAAACCACATAATCTTATTGTTAACATTTAATAAAACTTCAAAATTATGTATGCAAGCAATATTTCTTAATAGTGGACAACAAGTAACTCTTAAATGATTATTTTGACTGGTCTGTTCTTTCTCAAACTTATTTGTGTGCACCATTCAGATTCTATCAAACATAAACTCTGTCTGTGATAAACTGTGTTTAATGTTAAAGGTCGTATGTGGGTTGGTTAGAGAGTTTATACACACCTAAGATTGACGTAAAACAGAAGAACAAGATGGCGGTGACGATCTTCAGGTTAAGGCCCGTTCACACCAATGACGATAACGATAAAGATTATAGTTTTAAAAATCGTTCAAAATATAAATGAATAGCTCACAGCGCACCTACAATGAAAAATTCACAGGACGATATCGCTGGAATCGCGTTCAGAATGATTTTTTTTCCCGCTGATGAATGATAAAAACATTGACAGCCAATCAGAATCTATTCTGATTTAAAGCGACAGACGACAAAATTGCAGCACGTGTTTATAATAAACAGAACGCTATTGTTTTTTTGTCTGGACGCTAAATAGTTATTGAATAATTATTGTATTTGGTGTGAACGGGCTTTTATTATCATCTGAAACACTACAATCCAGAATAACATTCTTAGCTGAAGGTTGATGGTTTTAAGTGGGAATCTGCTGCACCTTCATGGCCAGCAGTGACACACCTGGTTCCTCGAGGCCTTAAACTGACATCTGAGGTGAGCAATTCCTGGAATGTTTCATCCGACCCCTCGAAGGGTCACGACGAGCCAGATTTGACACTAAATGCTCATTCTGAAGGGAGTTTCACCTCAATTACTCAATGATTCGGCTTTTGTGTCCCACAGAAGAGAGAGAGCCGTGGGTTTGGATGGAAAAGAGGGAAAGTAAATGATATTAAGAGGCGTGTCAGATTCAAATCTACTCTGTAGTCTGAATGTGTTTAATACAGTGACATAAGACTCTGAAAACAGCTTCATTTGAGTCTGTTATTCGCATACGGAGGGTTTTGCTAAAGCATGCTTCAGTAAAACAGTCTTTTATGGGTCTTTTGCGGTCCTAGCTGAGAGACTCAAAGGACATCAGGGGCGAAAAATAACACGGCAGTGAATTTGCGGTCAATGAGAACAGCATTTCTCACTCAAGATGTTTTAAAACAGGCCGCTGGCTTCATTAAACCAACTTAACCAGCCAAACACACAATATACAGGTTACTTTTAATGCTTAAAATGAGGCAGTCTAGAGAGTGTTTCATTGGACAAACATTTGGAGCCATAAGTGTAAGACTTTACTTAAAACCTTTATATATAAGGCATTATAAAAGTATTTTAATACATTAATTATGCAGCTTATAATGCATTGTATGATCTCATGAAAATTTATAACCACAGTTATAATACATTTATAATACTTATGTTACGCCTTTAGAAAGTATATACATTAAAACACACAAACAACCAGTTTCAGACGTTACAAGGAATCTGCAAATATTATAATGCATTTTAACTTTGGTTAGTTATTTATGAAAAGATATAATGCATTATAACGCACATTATGAATACCTTTATAGTTCATTATACATAAAGGCTTTAAGTAAAGTGTTACAGATAAATAATCAATATTTTTGGTTTGGTAAGAAAGATTCTAGATTTCCAAGATGTGACATAAAAAGTCGAAATTATGACATACTAATCATGATTATGACATAAAAATCATAATTATGGTATAAAAAAAAACTCAAACTAATGATATTAACATTAATTATGACTTAGTATGACAGTATGAGATGAAAATCAAATTTATGACATACCTAGTCAAAATTATGACTTTTTTATGCCATCTTTTGACTTTTATCTTCATCTCAACATGACTTAGTATGTCATAATTTCGACTTTTCATTGCATAAATGTCATAATTTCGACTTTTCATTGTATAAATAAGACTTTATATGTCATGATTTTGACATTTTGTCATAATTTTGATTTTCATCTCATTAATATGACTTAGTATTTCATAATTTTGACATTTTATGTCATAATGAGTTAGTAAGTCATAATTTCAACTTTTTGTCATAATTATGACTTAGTGTTTCATATTTTAGACTTTTTAATGTCATAATTATGACTTTTCATTCCATAAATATGACTTAGTATGTCATAAATTTGACTTTTTGTCATAATTTCGACTTTTTATGCCATGATTTACAAAGGTGTGGTTTTTTTTTTCTTATGTGGCAGAAATGTTCTTGCATAGTACAAAACTTTTAGTCAAATGCCAAAACACTGGCTAAAGTCCGTAAAGGGAAAAAGTCCTTTCCGCATGGATGAATAAATCCCGCTCATACTTCCCTTAAGAGCACTCGCGATCAGAAAGACAGTCACCTTGTCACCATCTGTCCTCTCTGTCGGAATGGACTTGGCAAGTCCTGGATCGACCCTGCCAGGAAGACGGACACATGTGGATTCCAGAAGAGAACATTCTTAAAGGGACAGTTCACCACAAAATGAATCTTCTGGCATCATTTACTCACCCTCTTGTCACTCAAACCAGTGGAAGCCCATTTCTGTCACATAAGAAAAAAAACCATCATAATTATGACAAAAAAAGTAGAAATTATGACATACCTAGTCATAATTATGATTAAAAAGTCAGAATTATGACCTAAATAGTTATAATTGACACGTAAAGTTAAAAATTCATAATTATGACTGTCATAATTTCAGCTTTTTATCTCATAAATTTGCCTTTATATGTCATAATTTTGACTTTTATGTCATAATTTCAATATTTTATCTCATAATTTTTGATTTTTTTGTCAGAATTTTGACTTTATTTTCAAAATTATGACTTAGTATGTCATAATTTTGACTTTTTATCTCATAATTTTGACTGTTAATCTCAAAATGAAGACTTTGTCATAATTTCAAATTTTTGTAATAATTTAGATTTTTATTTACAAAATTATGACTTAGTATGTCATAATTTTGACTTTATTTTCAAAATTGACTCATAATTTCGACTTTTATTTCATAATTTTGACTTTTTATTTCAAAATGACTTAGTATGTCATAATTATGTCTTTTTATGTCATAATTTCTACTTTTTATCTCATAATTTTGACAATTAATTAACTTTTTGTCATAATTTAGATTTTTATTTTCAAAATTATGACTTGGTATGTAATCATTTAAATTTTTTTATGTCATAATTTAGACTTTTTATCTCATAATTTCAACTTTTTATTTCATCGTTTGGCTATTTAGCTCCAAATTAAGACTTTTTTTGTCATAATTATGACTTAGTATATGATAATTATGATTGACCAGAGCCTGATTATGTTTCCTTATGTGGCAGAAATGGGTTTCCATACAAATCCATGTGGAACCAACTCAAATTACAGTAAGTTGTTATTATTTGATAATTTCCCTCTGTTAATGCTGTCAAATCTATTTTCATAGTATATTATGAAGCTTATAGCAGTATAAATTAAAATCCCCTTTAAATGTAAAACAAAAGCTCTGAAATTCTTCTAAACATCTCCTTTTGTGTTTCATGGAGGAAAGACAGGTTTGGAATGACATAAGGGTGAATGAATGATGACAGAATGATAGTGTTTAGGCGAATTGTTCCTTTAAACTGGATTCTGCTGGCCGTGATCCAGTCGACCCTGCAGGATTGGAGTAAATCTCCTCCACCTTTCTAATACAAACACTGTTTATTTTACTAAGGTGGATCCAGAGAAAAGATGCCCCAAGTGTTCTTACACAAAACACAGAGATCAGATTCTCTGCGGATTGATATTTCACAACCACCGCAGCTCTGGAGCTTTTTAATAATATAAATAGTTAATAACACTGAGTTTGTGGAAAAGAAGTGTATGTGTAAAAGCCAGAACTTCAGGTCAAAGTTTGGTCAGTTTGTGTTTACTGATTTGTTCCACAATAAGACTATTATATTGACAGGTTCATGAAAACAACATAAAGGCTTTGCAATATTAAAATTCAGGGTTCATTTATGGGAAGATTGTTCTGAGTGGTTTTTTATTATGTAACATTACTAAAAACTTGTTTTACTTGATCTATCTTACTCATAAAGTCGTCATTGACGTCATAGACGTATTCATTTGGCTTTTTAAACTGAAATGTGTCATTCTTTCATTCTCCTATGAGTTTATTCTTTCAGGAAGCACTTCTGTTTTTTTTGCAGATTCTTTAGACTTAAAATAGAACCGAGTTTCTTGCACTTGTTAAATTCTTGCAAATGTTGTGTAGTAACTCTCCCCGGTGAATATTAACTTAATGTTTTGTGTCTCTTTCTCCTGATAAAACTTTAGTGTGATTTAACATCAGCTGTGGAAATAAAGAGCAGCTAATCCCACCGTCTCTGTCGAGTAACTGTTTAATGAGCTCCAGTATTGACTGAGGCCATAAAATGATAGGCAGCACATATATTTCTGTGAACTTTGCAGTGTTTTCACTGGCAGACGAATGTCTTTGTGAGGTAACAAATTCTCTGTGTTGAGTTTTTTCATGGAGGAGATGGAACGGAACACAGCAGTGAGGTAATTTATAAGGTGGATGACAGGTAAAGACTTTTATTAACATAGTGATTTGATACAGGGCAAAGATTAGAGCGCTCACCGTAAAAAACATCTGCTTTCTATAAAGTTCTTCAGTGAACCTATAGAATCCAGAGCGGAGCGCGTTTCTGTTAAAAACCCATTATCCTTATCACAGAATCACTAGCTCAGAAACAGAGCTACTTCTTTTCACATTATATTTATAGCATAGAAAACGAGATTCCGCCCAGCTGGCAAAAATATCAAACATTACTGAAATGTTACTTTTGAATGTTCTCTGAAACAGAGCGCCGCACATGACATGCAAGAAAAAAAAAAGTAAATCGTGCGCACGATTTACTATTTCGTTCCCTTGATTTATAAATTCTGTGCGCAATTTACTATTTCGTTCCCCCGATATGCTAAATCGCATGCAATTTACTATTTAGTTCCCTCGATTTGCTAAATCGCACGCAATTTATTATTTAGTTCCCTCGATTTGCTAAATCGCGCGCGATTTACTATTTAGTTCCCTCGATTCACTAAATCACGCGCGATTTACTATTTAGTTCCCTCGATTCACTAAATCGCGCACACAATTTACTATTTAGTTCCCTCGATTCACTAAATCGCGCACACAATTTACTATTTAGTTCCCTCGATTCGCTAAATCGCGCACACAATTTACTATTTAGTTCCCTCGATTCACTAAATCGCGCGCGATTTACTATTTAGTTCCCTCGATTTGCTAAATCGCGAGCACAATTTACTATTTAGTTTCCCCGTTTTGCTAAATCGCGCATGATTTACTATTTAGTTCCCTCGATTTGCTAAATCGCGCGCACAATTTACTGCTTCGTTCCATCGATTTGCTAAATCGCGTGGATGATTTACTATTTTGTTTCCTTGATTAGCTAAATCACGCAGATGATTTACTATTTAGTTCCCTCAATTTGCTAAATTGTGCGCACGATTTACTAATTTGTTCCCTCGATTTATAAATCATGCGCCTGATTTAGCCTACTATTTTTTTCCTGCATGTCATGTGCGGGGCTCCGTACTCCGAACATTCTGAATCAGGTAGTAACATTTAAAAATTGTTACATTTGAATGTTCTATGGAAAAAATGTTAAACGAACATCCAACTAAAACTTTTTAGAAAAAAGTTCCATTTACAATGTATAAATATTGTTTTGTACAAACTTTTTGAGAACATTATTAAAGACCAGATAACCTTGAATGAACGTTCTATAAACGTTACTGGAAGAAACTTTGAGAACATGAGCTCAAGTTCTGAGAACGTTCCCTGTTAGCTGGGTGGTGAATCAAAAGAAAGAAGAAAGAAAAGAAATCATATTAAATACAAAAAAGTATATTTGTAAGTATATATAATGATATAATTTGTTGTTGTACTGACATTGTGTCCGGACAGAATGATTGACATTTCTTTGTGAGAACTTCAGAATTGTCCTTGTGTTTTGTTTTATGGTCTGTGAGCTGTTGTGATATTTTGTAATCCAGTTCAGCCCCATTCAGTTAGTCAGAGGAAATTTGCATTATTCACTGTCTGGGTTTCACAAACTGGTGTTAGTTCTTTTCTGTCACAATTCAGTTTCAGGATCACAGTGTTAGTTTCACTTTGAGATGATGGTGAGTCAGTGAAAACCCAGTCAGTCATTCAGAGTGGACTGAAGTGGGATCACACGTCATGAGCGTCATTCTCTAAGGAGCAGCTCAGCTCTCGGACGCGTGTTCACACCTTGTACTGACTAAAGCTGTGAGATGTTCTAGCTGTCAGTTTCCCGTAGAGACTTTCATCTCGAGCTGGTGAGGACAGTCACATTGATTTTAACAGAATTAGATGTAAGGCCAAATTCCCATTCTTAATTAACATTATTTCAACACATGTAGTACAGTAAATGTTGTTAAACACTTCTCTGCTTTAGTGTGTGGTGTGGGTTTGCCGTTCTCTGCAGTGTTTTATTGGATCCATAAAGTCGAATGTGGCCGCAGTGCTGAAATATCCCAACACAGCATGGAACGTGCTTATAACATGGAAAATTTCACCAGACCCAGATGACCAGCGCCAGGGAATCTCTGTCGGCCTTGTTTGGGATTCTTTCACTTTTCTGTTTTATTAGTTATTTGTTTTATTAGTCATTATTTGACAGGTTTTTGTGGAATTTTATTTTCAAGAGTGTGAATCATAAAGTCTTCTTCTGAACTTTATTTAAAGCGGTGGCTGATTATGATTTCACTTTTTTAACTTTAGTTAGTGTGTTATGTCACTGTTTGATCATAAACAACATCTGCAAAGTTACGACGCTCAAAGTTCAATGCAAAGAGAGATATTTTCTTTTACAGAAATCGCTTTTTAAGAACTACAACAAGCTTCTTCCTGGGTTGGTGACATCACTAACCCTAAAATTTACATAAACCCCGCCCCCGAGAACACACAACAAAGGGCCATGTTGGGCTGCTTTAGAGAAGAGGAAGAGTTGTTGTAGTAGAGTGTTGTTGCCATGCCGTCATTTTACGCCGGACTGCTTCGCAAATGAGAGTCAATTCAACACTGGATTTGCACAAAAGATTAACATGACAGCACATGCTAGTGGATGAGTTGAATCAACTCCACAGCAACTACATAAATTTATCCACTAACCATTCAGAAACGTCTAAAAGTTGTAACTTCTTCCTGAGTCTCTCCATCAGTGTCGACTCCGGTTTGAACAATGTAAGGCTGAACACCGTTACTGACAATCCTCATTTTGTCTGCGTGAGATTCTCCAGCTTTGTTGTTGTTGAGCGACCGAAACGCGAGCTGTTAAAGCTCCGCCCACTTCTGGAAAGGGGGCGGGAGCAGCAGCTCATTTGCATTTAAAGGGACACACACACAAACGGCGTGTTTTTGCTCACACCCAAATAGAGGCAAATTTGACAAGCTATAATAAATGATCTGTGGGGTATTTTGAGCTGAAACTTCACAGACACATTCTGGAGACACCAGAGACTTATATTACATCTTGTGAAAGGGGCATTATAGGTCCCCTTTTAAATTGTTTGTTGACTGCATTCTTCAGAGATCTGAAATATCATCTGAAAAATTTCATATCACTTCTGCTTTCTAAATGTGATTTTCTATATAGCAACACAGGCTAAAATAACAGAGAGGCATTGAGGAACACTGCACTCTTTGGTCTGTCCAGATAAAATACAGTTGTGTTGTTTTGCTCCGTCATGGTCGGTCCCCCATAAACTCTGACCCGTCTCCCAATCAACCATCTGGTTTCTTTAAAACACTCCAAGCTAATGACGGTTTTCCTAGAGATCCTGTCAGTTCGGACCCTGTCGTCCATCTGATTGCACGGCAGGGGCCTCACTTTGGGTCCTGGAATTCAGACTCCTCGGGGCCATGGGGGGCCACGTCTAACAAACATGTCTGACTGCTCGTCACGTCCATGGGGGTCCGGCCACTGTATCCAACACATGTGAGATAGATAGATAGATAGATAGAGAGATAGACAACATGTTTCGTTTTCGATGTATATTATCAAACACACATCATCATTATCTGACAGAGTTAATACTCTACCACTCGCGCGCGCCCCCGCCCCTCACTTCGCGTTCACGTCACCGCACAGTGATTATCGTTCACGGGGACGCGCTTCCATGACCGCGCGCGCATCTACCCAGCGCGATCGAGTGACATTCATGACTGCGCGGCAGCGGAGCTCGCCGTCTCTATTTGCGTTAAACGACAACGGGAGCTTTCAAACGGATTTACAAGCAAAACGACTATTGATTGAGGCGTGTGTTCACTGACAGAGCCGGAGCCGGGGAATGCAGGAACACGGACGCGAGCGTCAGTAGAGATAAAACGCTCAGGTAAGACGCGAAACGCGTTTGACGCAGAAATGTGGTCCGGTTTTCTGCTGTTTTCGGTCTCGATTCGATTCTGGATGTGTTTTCATGTCCTGGTTGAGATTGTTGGGTTTGTCTTTGTTTAGTTGGGTCTGTGAATCTCTGGTTGAGTCTGAATTCATATGAACGATGCAATCCTACAGCAATAAACATGCGTGCGATGACACTTATGAATGAGTGCTTTCTCAAATAATGATGTTTCATTTATTCTCTGCATATGAATATGAATGCCAGTCAACATAAAAGCAGTAGACGTACTCAATAAGCTCAAAACCTTGTGAGCTGACTACATAGACAGCATTCTGGCAATCAATTTGTATCAAAATCTAGTGTGCTGTTTACCAATACAGTATCTATGGGCCTTATACTCTTAAAATCTAGTGATCTTTCTACATAGACAGCTTTTTGGCATCAGAGAAAGCTGTCTGGATCAGTCAGTCCTAGTGCAGTAATACAGGAGATGTGAACATGAAAGACGATTAGATTATTGCATGTCATTGTCTTTTACATGCAACTAAATATATGCATTGATGTCAGTCTACTAGACACACTCAATAAGAATCCTGTGTTTCAAAACCAAGTGTGCTGCCTATGCAGACATCATTTCTGGTATGCATAGAATTAAAATCTTGTGATCTGTGATCTAGACATCGTTTTTGCTCCTCATATTATCAAAATCTAGTGTGCTGTTTAGCTAGGCAGCATTTATGAGCAGTATACTCTTAAAATATAGTGAGCAGTCTACATAGACCGCATTTGAGGTATCGTAGAAAGCTGCCTGGATAGTGAACTTCCTAGCTAGACATCATTCTGAGCATCATAGTCTCAAAAACCTAGTTAGCTGCCTATCTAAATGACATTTTTTGGACATCATGGTATCAAAATATAGTGAGTTGTTTAGTTACGTAGCATTTATGAGCATTATACCCTTAAAATCTAGTGAGCTTTCTATCTAGACAGCATTTTACAACCCCATAGTTTAAAATCTAGTGTGCTGTTTAGCTAGACAGTATCAATGGGCATTATACTCTTAAAATCAAGTGTGCAGTCTACATAGACAGCATTTTAGGGCGTAATAGAAAGCTGCCTGGATAGTGAACTTCCTAGCTAGACAGCATTCTGAGCATCATAGTCTCAACCTAGTAAGCTGCCTATCTAGATGACATTTTTGGGGCATCATAGTCTTAAAAACCTAGTAAGCGGACTATCTAGACATCATTTTTTTTGGACCTCATATTATCAAAATCTAATGTGCTGTTTAGCTAGGCAGCATTTATGAGCATTATACCCTTAAAATCTAGTGAGCTTTCTATCTAGACAGCATTTTGTTCATCATAGTCTTAAAACCTAGTAAGCTGCCTATCTAGATGTCATTTTTGGACCTCTAGTAGACTGTTTACTTAGACAGCATTTATGACCATTACAATCTAATGAGCCTTCTACCATTGTTGGGCATCATAGCCTGAAAACATAGTGTGCTGCCTACTTAGACAGCATTATGGGCATCATAGTCTCAAAAACCTAGTAAGCTGACTATCTAGACATCATTTTTGGACCTCATATTATTAAAATCTAGTGTGCTGTTTAGCTAGGCAGCATTTTTGAGCATTATACCCTTAAAATCTAGTTAGCTTTCTATCTAGACAGCATTTTGTTCATAATAGTCTCAAAACGTAGTAAGCTGCCTATCTAGATGTCATTTTAAAACTCCATAGTTCAAAATCTAGTGTGCTGTTTAGCTAAAAAGCATCTATGGGCATTATACCCTTAAAATCTAGTGTGCAGTCTACATAGACAGCATTTTAGGGCATCATGGAAAGCTGCCTGGATAGTGAACTTCCTAGCTAGACAGCATTCTGAGCATAGAGTCCGTTTTGGGTATCATAGCCTCAAAACCTATTGTAGTGAGTGGCCTACCTAGACTGCCTAGATTTGTATCAAAATCTAGTGAGCAGTCTACATAGACAGCATTTTAGGGCATCATAGAAAGTTGCCTGGACAGTTAGCTTCCTAACTAGACAGCATTCTGAACATCATAGTCTCAAAACCTAGTAAGCTGCCTATCTAGTCATTATTTTAAAACCCCATAGTTCAAAATCTATTATGCTGTTTAACTAGACAGCATTTATGGGCATTATTCTCATAAAATCTAGTGAGCAGTCTACAGAGACAGCATTTTAGGGCATAATAGAAAGCTGTCTGGATAGTTAGTTTTCTAGCTAGACAGCATTCTGAGTGTCACAGTCTCAAATCTAGTAAGCTGCCTATCTAGACATCATTTTAAAAACCCCATAGTTCAAAATCTAGTGTGCTGTTTAGCCAGACACTCCATGTCTGTCTCAAAACCTACTGTAGTGAGCTGCCTACCTAGACTACATATATTTGTATCAAAATCTAGTGTGCTGTTTACCTAGACAACATTTATGAGCGTTATACTCTTAAAATCTAGTGCGCAGTCTACATAGACTACATCATAGAAAGCTGCCTGGATAGTCAGCATCCTAGCTAGACAGCATTCTGAGTGTCATAGTCTCAAAACCTAGTGGGCTACCTATCTAGACATCATTTTTGGACCTCTCTAGTGGACTATTTACCTAGAAAGCATTTATGGTCATTGTTGGGCATCATATCCTGATAACATAGTGTGCTGCCTACTTAGACAGCAGTATGGGTATCATAGAGAGCTGCCTACATAGTGAGTTGCGTTCATAAATGATTTTTGGTCATCAAATGCTGACATCTCTAGATTTTGCTGGCTCAGCACTGACACGATTGCTCATTGGTTTCTGTGGACGCGAGAGGGTTTCAGATCATGTCGACTAACTAGACGTCATCTTGACGATTTGCCGTTGTTGCGCGCCTGACGCTCGGGTAAACATGGATATAATCCATTTTTATTGAGTTAAAGATCTTTCGGAGCCGAAGCGATGGGGGTGTCGAGCTGTGAGCTCTTCTTAATTCAAATCCATTAAAGCCGATATGGATTATTCCGTTTCATAACGCCGGCTATGAATAGTGTCCTGGTTGTAAGGGGTTTTATTGCCTTGACTTTCACTGGAAATGCAAAGCATCATGGGGAGCTGGTAGCGGCGTCAGGCTCTAGTAGAACCGGTTTCTGTGTCAGTTTAACATAGGGTTAGTGACAGTTGACAAATGGAGAAGTATATGAGTGTTCACTTCCAGTTAAAGGGTTGTAGCCTGATTTGAATGATTGGAATATGAATTCAGTGTCTCACCTCGAATGAACCAATTGCTTCTCCTGCATTGCTTCATGGGAGATCTTCAGTTATTCGTGTGTTAATTCATTAAAGGTCTGACACTGGGCCGCTGGCCTTGCAGCTGGTTTGCACACGCAGGGATGTTTTGGAGGCTGTTTGTGGGAATATGAGTCTCCTCTCATCACGGTCATCAGAGGAACGTCTGAGGCGTCTCTCCTGCACCTGAGCCTCGTGTGTTCAGGACTTCTGCTCAACTCCGACGCTGGGCTTTGATTCGCTCTCGGCGGGATGAAATGATGCAACAAACTAGAAACCTCAGATTATAGTCCTCACGCTTCTGCAGGCCTGCAGTATAAACAGGGTTTGTTGAGGATCATGGGAGTATATATTATTGGGGGAGAGGGTAAAATCTTGTATGAGTGAATTTATATCAAGTTAATGGTATATACAAATATATATTATGTAATCATGTAGTAATGGCTGTTGTTAGATGATCTGGTGAGTAAACGGCTTCACAAACGAAACATACTTCGTTTCGTTATTTGGTTGAATTGAATGGAAACATGTTCAGGCCACCTTTCTTATTTATTCATTAATTTATTTGTGTTTATTTGTGTATTTATTTATTTGCATATTTATTTATTTGTCTATTTGTGTATTTATTTATTTGCATATTTATTTATTTGTGTATTTATTTATTTGAACATTTGTGTATTTATTTATTTATTTATTTATTTATTTGTGTATTTATTTATTTGTGTATTTATTTATTTGAACTTTTGTTTGTGTATTTATTTATTTGAACTTTTGTTTGTGTATTTATTTATTTGAACATTTGTTTGTGTATTTATTTATTTATTTATTTGTATTTATTTATTTGTGTAATGAATTTATTAGTGTATTTATTTATTTATTTGTGCATTTATTTATTAATATAGTTGTGTATTTATTAATTTGTGTATTTATTTACTAATTTGTGTATTTATTTATTAATTTATTTTTGTATTTATTAATTTATTTGTGTATTTATTTATTTATTTATTTGTATTTATTTATTTGTGTAATGAATTTTAGTGTATTTATTTATTTGTGCATTTATTTATTAATTTACTTGTGTATTTATTTACTAAATTGTGTATTTATTAATTTATTTTTGTATTTATTTATTAATTTATTTGTGTATTAATTTATTTGTGTATTTGTTTATTTGTGTGCATTTATTTATTTGTGCATTTATTTTATTTGTTTGTTTCTGTATTTTATTTGTTTATTTATTATTTGTGTACTTATTTATTTGTGTATTTACTTTTGTATTCATTTGTGTTTATTTGTGTATTTATTTATTTATATGTATATTTATTTTTCTGTTTGTGTATTTATTTATTTTAATTATTTACTTATTTATTTTTTGTCTATTTATTTATTATCAGAATTATTTATCGGAATTATTTTAGCATGAAGAAAATAAGCCCTCTTTTTTTGCATGACATTTAATCTTCAAATTCTCATATATACGTATATATATTTTTTTATTTTTTGGGGGATTTTCAGATGAAATGCGATTCAAGTTGTAACACGTGTTCAAGACCAACTCAAGCTCAATGAATATAAACTCCATACTGGCAATGAAAGACTCACTACACCACGATGAAACTGATCAAATTAACCCGAGCTCTTCATTCATCTCCTCATTAAGCGTTATTATTTGATTTAAAGCTGAAACAGCTGCTCTGATTGGCCTGATTGGCGGGAGCGTGTCTGGATGAGTGTGTGTTTAATGGTATTTGGGTCAGCAGTGTTTCTGTGATCATGTCCTTGTGCTGAAGGATTGACAGTTAAAGTAGCTCACGACAGTGTTAGAAGATAAACACTCGGGCCTTTAAACAGCTTGCGGAGAGTTCGCTAGGCAGATACGACGCTCTAAATTAGTAACGTGTCATTAGGGTTTCTGATCCCACCAGTCATTTCCTCATGGGAAGCTCCTGAACTGTGCTGAACCTGTCAGCTGTTTTCCACACCTACATAGAGAGCATTTTCAGGCATCGTAGGCATTTTTGGGATGCTGTCTTAGCAGGTAGCTCCCTATGTAGGCAGCAGACGTCTGTCTCTCTCCTCAGCGTGTCTGATTACTGGGTGGGGCCGTTTTCTGCCTCTGACTCCGGACGGTCACTGCGACGTCTTTCATTAACCTTGAATCGCTTGGCTGCTTCAATCCGACCCAGTTTCCTAACAGCCGGATGAAATGTGCTCAGATGTACAGTTTAATGTGGAAAAATATACTCAGTTATAATTTTTACATTCGTTGTTAATCCCTGAATAACAGCACAAGCAAATTCATTTTTTTAAGTTACTGCCAAACAAGAATGACTATAAATTTATTATTTTATTTTATTTTATTTTATAATATTTATATATTACACAATCTTCTGTTATCAGAATATATATAAATATTTTACATTATATTTTAAATGGTAATATTTGTATTTTTATATCACATAGTCTTGTGTTATCAGACATTTGAATATCAGAGCTTGTTTTATTATACCCTTTTATAGTTAATGCAGAACAAGAATAATTAAAAGTATAATTTAAAAAATTATATATGTATATATAATTACACACATACACACACACACACACACACACACATATATATATTTTACAAATTTAAAATAAAAAATATAATAAAATAATATATATGTATTATTAAATGATGCAATAGATGAAATATAACAATTTATATATATATATATATATATATATATATATATATATATATATATATATATATATATATATATATATATATATATATATATAATTTGTTATATTTATATCTAATTATATTATATTACATTATATTATATTATTTTTATATATAAGTATTTTTTATTTATATTTATTCAGAAAGGACTTTAATGTGTACAATAGAAAGGGTCACAATATTCCAGATTAGTTTGGTTCACAGTTATATTTGTACAAACATTTAAATGGGGTGGATTGGCTGCTCCGCCCACCTGCTGAACGCTTCTGAACCCGTCACACGTCCTGTTCCTGTGAAGTTCTTTCAGTACAGGTGTTTTTTTACCCTCCCACAAACATCACTATTCACATGCAGATGAGCTGGTGGAGGTGAAACGGAGAAGAGATGTAGAAGCAACAGCATCAAACGCTTTCCCGACTCCCACATTTCTCCGTCTGTGATGTTCAGATCAAAGGCGAGGCTGAACAGAGAGATTCGTG
Source organism: Ctenopharyngodon idella (assembly GCF_019924925.1). Taxonomy (NCBI): domain Eukaryota; kingdom Metazoa; phylum Chordata; class Actinopteri; order Cypriniformes; family Xenocyprididae; genus Ctenopharyngodon; species Ctenopharyngodon idella. Next base: position 4,731,976 of record NC_067243.1, on the reverse strand, counting down.
ATGCACGATTACACAACTATATCTTTTAAAAGCGCTCCTCATTAGCCTCGATTCTTTTCCTCCGTCTCTCTCGCTCAGCTGTGAGACACATGGACCTGCTCTTCATTACTGTACACGGCCGACATGAAAGAACTGGCTGTTATGTGCATTTACAGTGTGTGTTTGTGGATCAGAACGAGGCATTAAGATCCAGTCCAGTCCGAATCGTTCAATGAAAGATTCAAACTGCACAACAGGTGAACCGATTCAAAAGATTCAAATCACTGTGATGTGTCACTGTTCTACTGTTTGTTTATTCTAACCGTAACGAGGTCATTTGACCATCATTTGTCATTTATGGACCTTTGAAACTCGGACCGAATCACGGAAGCCAGTCATAAAGATGGAATTTACAGTATAATGCGGAATGTCGTGCAATCTGGCAAATTTCGGATGAATAAATAAAAAGTAGCGCAAGTAGTAAAAGTAGTGTTTTTTTTTTTTTAAGACTAATTGAATTGATAATTTTTTATGTCTTCATTTGATTAGGTTTTTTTTTTTTTAAATAAATTTTTATGAAATCATAAATCCAGAAAAATGAAAACAGACAAATGTCTTAATTTAATTAAACAATTAAAACAGAATCCAGAAAAATTAAAACAGAAAACACTGAATTTGGGAAAAAATAAATGTGATTTCATAGGGCCCTAAAAATGTAATTTTTGTTAAACTTTTAAAAATGATTGTTGATAAATTGTATAAGTTTGTGATTTCAATTAATTAGACATGCTTATCAATTACTAAAAATTTAATTTGACCATTAAAATGGAATCCAGAAAAAAAATTAAAACGGAAAAAATTAAAAATAGACAAATTCAGGTGGAGAAAATGGAACAAAAGTGATTTCATAGGGCCCTAAAAATGTCATTTTTATTAAATGTTTAAAAATGTGTTGATAAATTGAATAAGTTCATGGTTTCAATTAATTAGACATGCTTATTGATTACTAAAATGTAATTAAACAGTTGAATTGGAATCCAAAAAATATATATAAACAAGAGAAAATTGAATTGAAACATTGAAATTGAACAAAAGATAAAACAAAGTGATTTTATAGGGCACTAAATGTTTTGTTAAATTTTTCTCAAATTGTATGTTTGATGATGTTTTGAATTAATTAGACATGCTTTTCAATTACTAAAATTTAATTTGAACATTAAAATGTAATCCAGAAACATTTAAATGGAAAAATGGAATCAAGAATTTAAATGGAAAAAATGGAATTTGGGACGAAACGGATTTCATTGGATTCTACTGACAGCATACTGTCTACTGTTTCACACTATTCCGAACAGAAAGGAATGTTCCGGAATGCTGCAGGCGGGCGGCACATCATCTTCTACAGAGATATGAAGTGACACATCATATGATACATGGTTGTAAAAGCATGGACAGCCTCCATCCCAAGGCCATTGGCACACATTCCCACTGCATTAAACCCTGGAGAACGCCCTTGACGCATGTAAAAATCTCCTCACGCTGGATCAGATGATCCCAGAACAACATTCAACACACTAGGGTATTTTTCTCAGGAGAAACATCTGAGAAGCTGGAGACTTCAGCAAGTCTCCATTTGCTCTCTGTTTCAGCCAGATATTAAAGAATTTTAGTTCCTGTTGGTTCAGGTTTTTACTCCTATGAGGAACCATTTTCTTGCTATTTCAAGTTTTGCTGATTATACCTGTATTCTTTTGTTTTATGCCTGCAGTAACTATGAGTGAAACATCACGTCATCATTATGTATCAACATTGCCATCTTGAGGAATAGAGGTGAAGTGTACTTATTGAGTCATCAGAGACTCAGATCAGAAAATGTACTTCCACTAAAGCTGCACGATTAATCGTTAAAAGATCGCAAACACCCACTCGATCTTATTACTAAATAAGAACAATTCAGCAAACCTTTGACAAGTTCGATCACAGCGAACATTCAGATCTGCGTTCTGTTCCAGAGAGAGCCGTCATCATGTATAGATATCATTATTTTTGTCTTACAATAACTCAAAATATCATAGAAGTACTGGAATAAAGGTTTATAGTTCGGATATAAACACTGATGTCTATCTAGCGATCAAAACAAGAGTAAATCACCTTTTGCACGTAACTTGATGCTTCAAATAACGATTGTGTCAATTACATCGTTACACCAGTAGGTGGCGACAAGTGACTGTTAAAAAATGTGTTTGTCATTGAATCATTCATTCAAGAGATTCGTTCAAAAACACTGATTCATCCAGTCATGAAACAAGTGAAGTCTTTATGAGTGAGTCATTGAATCATTCATTCAAAAAAGATTTTTGAAAAAATAATGAATTAAATGTTTTAAATAGACTGCAGCAATAAACATTTTGTCAGAACCTCTAGTAAATTGTGTTATTTTGTTTAGTAGTCCGTTCAGAATCGTGGGAGAATCGTGATCTCTATTTGAAACAAGAAAAACGTGATTCTCAATTTATCCAGAATCTTGCAGCTCTAACTTACTCTATTACTATTTTTTTTTCTTGTTATATTGTTTATAATGAGTAGATTGAGGAATAATATGTATAAAATTGAAGGGTAGTGAATGACATCCTGGGTCGATAAAGACCCAAAGTGTGTTTAAGGTTTAAAAAGAGAATGAATTCTAAAGAGTTCATGAATAATGACTATTTAAGTTTGAATTGTGCGTTTTCATGTGTATGTGACAGCTTAATCAGAACATCATGTTATATGGAATCAGCAGATGTTTTCAGATGTTTTTCTCTTGTGCAGTTGATAAATCCAGATCAGTGGATTTTGATTGACAGTTGATTATAGCCGGTGAAGAACACGGACACTGAGCGGAAAATCACAGTGGAAGAGTGTTTGGGCGTAAGTGGATTTCACTCGGGATGATGTGAGGATTGTGTGCGCGTTCACGCTCGACACTACACGACATTGTGAGCGTACGGCTCAGTGTTTCTGGAAGATTGTAGATTCATTTGGAAGTATGTCTGGCGTTTGGACGAGCTGATGCTGTTAGAGGAGGATTTGTGTGTGTGTGTTCATGTTACTGGAGATCAGTCGTGTTTGAAGAGGAAGTTTTATCAGTTTTCTGCTGTATTAGGTTGTGTAAGGTTTAGTTTCTGATTCATGAAGTTGAGTTTCTCTTCTTCCTATTATTGTAAAGCAGAAAGTGAGTTCCTCAGGGATGGTTTATCTAAAAATGAATCTTCTGTCATCATGTTCTTCCAAACCCTTTGTTTTTCAGGTGATCTGTTCCTTTAAAAGCTCTTATTTCCTCAATGCGATAATCATATTAACCAGTATGCAGATTGATCTGTTTTAGAAGGCTGTTATTTGACCTTCTTCATGATCATCTGAATATTGTTGAAGTCATTTTTATAGCGTGTGTGTGCGTGTTTCCTCGTGAGATTTCTCCCTCAGTGGCGGCCCATCATGCCCTGGGGCAAATCCTCACTGAATGCAGATGTTTGTGCTAATGATGTGTGTGTGTTTTTTAACCCCAAATGGCTGCGTCCTTTAGAGTTAAATGGAGTGTGTGTGATTCAGGTCACTGATAGTGCCTGTAAGATTCTCTGACACTTCATGTTCATTTCCCACAAGATTAAACTGAATTTCATGTTGGAATATAATCTGTTTGAGATTGCAGGCTTGAGCTCGGGTGGTTTTATCTGCACTTCAGACCCGCCTGAAGGAAACGGCAGTGAGAAAACATCAGCATTTTCCTTCAAATAAAATCTAGACTTTTACATTTTGTTCCGAAAATGTGCCGGTTTGCCAGACAATGTGCTGTGATTTGGTTGCTTTGTGGTTGCTAGTATGTTGGGGATAGTTTTTAGGGCATTGCAAAGTGGTTGCTAGGGTGTTCTGAATGGTTGCTAGGAAGTCTTTTCGTGCCTCAAGTCAAAGTTTGGAAAAATATTTCAACTCTACTTTTATGTTCATTTGCATTTAAAGTGAGATCAATTCTGAACCACTGTTCAGAGCTGCACAATTATCTTTCTGTGTTACAATAATTCAGATTATCACACAAGTACTGGGAAAAAAGTTTATAGTTCGGATATAAACACTGATGTCTATGGTAGCGATCAAAATAGAGTAAATCATCTTTTGAAAGTAACGTGATGCTTCAAATAACGATTGTCTTGATTACATTGTTACACCTGTAGGTGGCGACAAGTGACAAGTATTATAAATGTATTAAATTTGTTAAAAAATGCTGATTCATCCAGTAATGAAACAAGTGAAGTCTTTGAGTGAGTCATTGAATCATTCATTCAAGAGATTTGTTCAAAAACGCTGATTCATCTAATAATGAAACAAGTGAAGTCTTCATGAGTGAGTCATTGAATCATTCATTCAAGAGATTTGTTCAAAAAAATGCTGATTCATCCAGTAATGAAACAAGTGAAGTCTTCATGAGTGAGTCATTGAATCATTCATTCAAGAGATTTGTTCAAAAAAATGCTGATTCATCCAGTAATGAAACAAGTGAAGTCTTCATGAGTGAGTCATTGAATCATTCATTCAAGAGATTTGTTCAAAAACACTGATTCATCCTGTGAAGTCTTTGAGTGAGTCATTGAATCATTCATTCAAGAGATTTGTTCAAAAACGCTGATTCATCCAGTCATGAAACAAGTGAAGTCTTCATGAGTGAGTCATTGAATCATTCATTCAAGAGATTTCTTAAAGAACACTGATTCATTCTGTGAAGTCTTTGAGTGAGTCATTAAATCGTTCATTCAAGAGATTTGTTCAAAAACGCTGATTCATCTAGTAATGAAACAAGTGAAGTCTTCATGAGTAAGTCATTGAATCATTCTTCAAGAGATTTGTTCAAAAAAACACTGATTCATTCAGTAATGAAACAAGTGAAGTCTTCATGAGTGAGTCATTGAATCATTCTTCAAGAGATTTGTTAAAAAAAACACTGATTCATTCAGTAATGAAACAAGTGAAATCTTCATGAGTGAGTCATTGAATCATTCATTCAAGAGATTTGTTCAAAAACGCTGATTCATCTAGTAATGAAACAAGTGAAGTCTTCATGAGTGAGTCATTGAATCATTCATTCAAGAGACTTGTTCAAAAACGCTGATTCATCTAAAAATGAAACAAGTGAAATCTTCTTGAGTGAGTCATTGAATCATTCATTCAAGAGATTTGTTCAAAAATGCTGATTCATCTAGTAATGAAACAAGTGAAGTCTTAATGAGTGAGTCATTGAATCATTCTTCAAGAGATTTGTTCAAAAACGCTGATTCATCTAATAATGAAACAAGTGAAATCTTCATGAGTGAGTCATTGAATCATTCATGCAAGAGATTTGTTCAAAAACGCTGATTCATCCTGTAATGAAACAAGTGAAGTCTTTGAGTGAGTCATTGAATCATTCATTCAAGAGATTCATTTAAAAACGTTGATTCATTCTGTAATGAAACAAGGGTAGTATTTATGAGTGAGTCATTGAATCATTTATTCAGACTGATTAAAACAATTCTAATTAATTAAACATTTTTAAATAGACTGCAGTAATTAACGTTTTGTCAGAACCTCTAGTAAATGACGTGTTGTTCTGTTTGGTTGTCCGTTCAGAATCATGGGAGAATTGTGATCTGAATTGTGATTCTCAATTCATGCAGAATCGTTCAGCTCTACAGTTGTTATTGTTTAATAAAACCCATTAGAATAGTTTTCAATAATTGAAATAAAATAAAATCTAAATATCAGATGAAAAACTTAAACTTAAAAAATAAAATAAAAGAAAATTAGTAGTGTTGCTTTGGAAATAAAAATGACAAATGCGCATGAATAAATTACTAAAGCTAAAATAAAAACAAAAAAATATAAAAATAAAAGCTAATTCAAAATATGAATAAATACTATAATAGTATTCAAATACTACCATAGTAACACTGAATGTGATCTGATGTTTGCATGTGAAGCGGTTGGTTTCTCTCTCCTCTCCTCCGTCACAGTCCTCCTTTATCTCCTCGTCCCGGCCGCAGCGTCGAGGGACTCTCAAATATAGCCGGCGCTCAACGGTCCCTCTGTGACCGGGCCAAACCCTCGTCTCCGTCCTTCAGATCCTCTCCTGCAGAACAATGTCTTCTTTCAGAGCACGTGTGCATCTTCACAGCTGCAGGGAGTTATGGGATTGTTTATAGGTGTCGTGTGCGTTATTCCCGGGATCAGCCGTTTCTGTGTGATGAAGGTCGTTGTGGTTTCAGTGTTTCATAATTAGATTGGACTGGCCTACATTAGCATATTGTTGACTTGAGTGAGAATACAGCCAATGATGATTGTTTTAGTTCTTAATGTGTTCCAGAAGAGTTCACTGTTATCCGGCCGGAGATGTGACCTACTAAACGGGAATATTAGTGGTGTTTTGTTTAGTCAAGCATCACTGTTACTATTTCTCACGTAGACCGTTACTTTTATGCAAATAAAGTTCCTGTTTACATGATAATTAAACCTGTTTAGCATAATGTTTGCAGAGGCCAGTGTGTAAACATGGTAAATTATTCTTATTGATAATTTTACACCTGCAGAATCTAATCTAATATAATCTAATATAATACAATATAATATAATAATTATGTAATAAATTAATAAAATTATATATATATATGTGTGTGTGTGTAATAAATAAATAAAATTGTATAAATGATTATTTAACTATTATTTACATTTCATATTTTTTATTTTATTATTTATTTTATTTTAAATTTGTATATATGTGTTTGTGTAATATTTTATATAAAATAGAAATATATATAATTTAATTGATTGTATATTAAAATATATTACATTACATTATATTTTTCAAATTTAGTATTTATGTATTCTTTATTTTTGGAGGAAAAAAAATTAAATATAGACATTTTATTTAAAATAAAATAAAATTAATATAATAAAATACAAATATTAAATTTAAATAAATTACTTATATATAATTTTTATTTCATAATTATGTAATAAATTAATACAATTATTTATAAATATTTAATTATTATTTTCATTTTACTATGTTTATTTTTATTTTAAATTTGTGTGTATATGTATGTGTGTGTGAAATATTTTATAAAATAGAAATTTAAAATAAAATAAAACTAATACAATAAAAATTGTAAATAATTATTTATATATAATTGTATTTATTTATTGTATATTAAAATATATTACATTATATTATATTTTTTTAAGTTTAGTATTGTTTATGAAGAAAAAAATAAGACTTTAAAAAAAAAAATATGATAAAATAAAAATATAAAATGTAATTAAATAATTATATATAATTTAATTTGTATTTATTTATTACATATAATACATTACATTTTATTATATTGTTTATTTTTGGAAGAAAAAATATAAATCTAATAATTTATAGATGAAATTATATATGTTTTTGTTTACTGGTATGTTATGGATATATGAAGGTTTTTTTATGTCAGTATTTGTTTTTTTGTTTTTTTTTATTGTAATGAAACCGAGATGATACAGATGAAGTCTGCAGATGTGATGGACGAGTAGCAGGTCTCTAGTTTCAGATATACCACACTACAGATCATCTGAGGACAGCAGGCATGAAATCAATGCGTTAGAGGGAGAAAAATCTAATTAATAAACTACAGTATCTTCCATGTATGCGTGATTATCCAGTACAGACTCTTTAAAAATGCTCCAGTTGGAGCCAGAGAGGATTTTTACTGCCTGAAGGAACAGGATAACCTCTTTAAAGCTGACATGAACTTGAAAATGACTCTTTCTTCACACTACACTCTTTTCTCCTTCTTTCACATTCCAGTTTTACATAATGGGGGTAAAATGGGTTGTGATTTGTTTTATTCTCTGGCTCTTTAGAAGATCAACTATATTCTGGTGCTTTAAAGAAACCAAAAACCAGAGCCCTGATCTGAAGAACCTGTAATATAACAGAAAAAACATTTTTCATCTCCAGAAAAACACTACTGTAGAAACTGAAGATCCCTGACTGTACAAGCAAACAGAAAAGTAAAAGTTCTGCTTTCATGCGTGAACTGAGATGATCTGAAGTATGTTGTAAGATGAAGTTTAAGTTCAGATGAAGGCGTGTTTACTGTGGTGATGTGAAGAGCGATGAGTGATTCTCGGACGCGCTGAAGGTTGAATCTGTGAGTCGTTCAGCCGCAGAAGTGAAACTCTTCACAGGATGTGAAGGCGGATTTATTCTCGTTCTCGGAAGATGACCAAGCGACAGAGAGAGGTTCACGTGAGGATATTGAGTTTGGACACCAGTATACAGTGCTTCTGTTGTTGTTATTAAAGGTTGTACGCAGTCATAGAAATATATAATATAATTTCAGTATTCTTGTATTCTTATACTCTTATAAATGAAGGTTTATTTGTAGTTTTCTGTTTGCCTGTACAGGGATCTTCAGTTGCTATATGCTTTTCAGGAGATTTAAAATATTTATTATGTTATAACAGTTATATTAATAGTTATATTACAGGTTCTACAGATCAGTGTTCTGGTTTCTGGCTTCTTTAAAGCACCAGAATATAGTTGATCTTCTAAAAACTAGAGAATAGAAAACCACAACCTATTTTACTCCCATTATGTCATATTTCTGAAGAAAACAAGATCTTAAAAATTACATATAAAGTAAATTATATATAATTTATATATATTATTTTATTTTTAATATTTAATTATATATAGTTGAATAATTCATATATAATATTTTATGTATTAATTATATATGTAGCAAATAATTTATTTAGTTATTACTTAATTATATATATAATAATTTTTATATATATATATATATATATATATAGTGAATTTATATATAATTTTATTTTTATTTAATTGTATACATTTCTATATATAAATTATATAAATAATTTTTATAATTTTTATTTTTATTGTTTAATTATTTATATAATACATATAGTTAATTTTTTATTTTGTTTATTTTTAAAACTTTGGATTTTTATTTGTATATTTTAAAGGAAAAATATATATTTTATGGTCTAATAGTATAGAGAAGTTATATTTAAAGGAAAGTGTATTTTTTGTTTTGTTTATTTGTATGTTAATGCGATGAAGTTTTTTTTGTGTTGTTGTTGATGGTTTTTTTTTTTTTTTCATTACATCACTGAAATCTTACAGTATTTTTGCTGCAGATTCTTTCAGTCATTTGCTCGAAGCTCGTCAGATTGGACCGATGTTGACGTGGACAGACTGTGTCCTCAAAGACCATTAACAGAACTATAATTGGACCATTTCATTAAAATCAAACAGACCTGTCGAGCACAGTGTGTTTTGTGTGCCTCCGAGAGCAAGAAACGACTGAAATTCAGGAGAACTTTAGAAACCAAGCGGTTTCTGAGAACAAAAGCAACATGATCTGAACACATCACAACACATTTATGGATTTACTAAATGTTAATTGTCATGTTAGTAGGTTTTGCTGTTGTTAATCTGGTTCAGTTGAGCTCATTGTCTGACTTTAAGCATGAAGTCAAACACAGTTTGTTGTCGTGTCGTCTTCCACAGAACAGCTTTGGGATTTCTCTCTGTTGTTTACAACACAATAAAGCATCGCTCAGAGTTCAGAAGTCTGGTTTGGTCGCATTCCTCGTATTTCTGTCCAGTGATCTCAACTTTTATGAGCTCAGAACAGCCAAGAAGACCAGGATACCTTTGGCCTGGCTCGCTCCTTCAGTGTAATTGAAGTGTAATTTTGTGTTTTGTGGATGCAGAAGGCTGCATGGATTTCTCGAGTGTTTCTCAAGGCCGTGAGCTCCAGAACATGCTGAGTCTCTGCTGACCGCTGCACAACGCAGCTGACCGGAGGAAGCTGACGCTTTCTTCTTCCGATGGTTCATCAACTCGGATGACTGCAGTCACACTGGGTGAATCTCATGAAAACGCTCATATTTCACAATGTGAAGAGAGAGTAAAAAAGTATTAAAATGGACTTTAGTTTTTTATTTATTTACTTATTTTATATATTTATTCACTTGTATTCTTTATTTATTTATATTTATTTCTAATTTTATATATTTATTTACTTATATTTATTATTTATTCATATTTCTTATTAATTTATTTGTATTTATCTTATTTACTTGTATTATTTCTTTTTTATTTATATTTATTTATATACTTTTATTTGTGTATTTTTTGTAATTGTTTTCTAATTTTTTATATATTTATGTACTTTATTTATTTTTATTTATTTTATATAATTATTCACTTATTCATTATTTATATCTATATTTTTATTTTATTTAGTTATTTTTGTATTCATTTTATTTACTTATTTTTTATTTTGTTTATTTACAGTATTTATTTACTTATATTCATTCATTAATATTTGTATTATTTACATATTTATTTACGTATATTCTTTATTTATTTATATTTATACTATTTACTTATTCATTTTATATACGTTTTTATTTATTCATTATTTTTTATATTTATATTTTTGTTTTATTTAATTTGTATTAATTTTGTTTACTTATTTATTTATATATTTATTTAAATATATTCCTTATTTATTTTTTTATCTATATTTGTATTATTACTTATTTATTTTATATATTTAATTATGTATAGTCTTTAGTTATTTATATTTATATTATTTATTTATATTATATACTAATATTCCTTATTTTTTATTTTAATTTTTTTATTTTATTTAGTTATATTTGTATTTTATTTATTTATATACTTGTATCTTTATTTATTTGTATTTTTTATATATTTATTTACTTATATTCATTATTTATTTGACATTAAATTTTATATTGTTACTTATTTATTAACTTATATTAATTTAAATTTACTTATTATATTATTATTTATATTAAGTTATTTGTTTACATTGGTGCATTGAAAATGAATCCAGATCTGTTTTCTTGAGATTCATCCCACTCTCTCTGTCCTTCTCCATACGCCGGCGTTTGACTTCATTTAGTTTGATCCAGACGAGAGCAGACCTGTTTCTTTAGCGTTGTCGCTTTACGTTCGGCTTCATTCAGAGCGAGAGCGAATCCTCTTGAACACGAGGTCTGCAGGCCGTTGTCCGAGTTCATCTCTGACGGTCAGTGGAAGTGCTGAACTACTGAACTGGATCTGACTCTCTGTCCGTCTCTGAACTCTCTCTGACTTTGGATGGAAATGTTTCTTATTGTATGACAAAGATAGTATTTAATTTCACATTCATGTAGACCAATAGTTTCATATTACAAAAATAATAATGGTCCTAAATTATTTTTTTACTTTATTTTGAGGTAAACTATGACCTGTTCATGTTCTTTTCTTAGCTATTTTTAACACCATTCAGCTTTTAGATGGGGTTTCCTATGCAGTGGAAATATAAATAAGATATTTCATTTGCGTCACACGTGATATTTCATAAATCCTTCCTCTTCTCCAACTGTCAGATAAACCTTCACCTCAAAACTTCCCCTCTGATCCTGTGAAGCAGATCCTCCTGTTTCTGTTGCACTAGTGCTGGTTTACTGTGTTTGTAAGAGATGAGTGTTAGATTTCCATATCGCCTACTAAACCAAAGTATATTAATAGCAACTGTAAATGTAAAATGGAACTGCAAATATAAACGCCCTTTTACTTTTCTGGAGGGTGTTAATATATTGCTAGGGTGTTTTGGTGGTTTTTAAGTGTGTTACTATGTGGTTGGGGTGTTTTTTAGTGTTACTGTGTGGTTGCTAGGACTTTGCTAGGTTGTTTCTGTCTTGTTCTGGGTGGTTGCTATGTGGTTGGGATGTTTTTTAGTGTTACTGTGTGGTTGCTAGGACTTTGCTAGGTTGTTTCTGTCTTGTTCTGGGTGGTTGCTATGTGGTTGGCGTGTTTTTTAGTGTTACTGTGTGGTTGCTAGGACTTTGCTAGGTTGTTTCTCTCTTGTTCTGGGTGGTTGCTATGTGGTTGGGATGTTTTTTAGTGTTACTGTGTGGTTGCTAGGACTTTGCTAGGTTGTTTCTGTCTTGTTCTGGGTGGTTGCTATGTGGTTGGCGTGTTTTTTAGTGTTACTGTGTGGTTGCTAGGACTTTGCTAGGTTGTTTCTCTCTTGTTCTGGGTGGTTGCTATGTGGTTGGGATGTTTTTTAGTGTTACTGTGTGGTTGCTAGGACTTTGCTAGGTTGTTTCTGTCTTGTTCTGGGTGGTTGCTATGTGATTGGGGTGTTTTTTAGTTTTATTGTGTGGTTGCTAGGCGCTAGGTGGTTGCTAGGACTTTGCTAGGTTGTTTCTGTCTTGTTCTGGGTGGTTGCTATGTGGTTGGGGTGTTTTTTAGTGTTACTGTGTGGTTGCTAGGCGCTAGGTGGTTGCTAGGACTTTGCTAGGTTGTTTCTGTCTTGTTCTGGGTGGTTGCTATGTGGTTGGTGTGTTTTTTAGTGTTGCTCTGTGGTTGCTAGGCGCTAGGTGGTTGCTAGGACTTTGCTAGGTTGTTTCGATCTTGTTCTGGGTGGTTGCTATGTGGTTGGGGTGTTTTTTAGTGTTGCTCTGTGGTTGCTAGGCGCTAGGTGGTTGCTAGGACTTTGCTAGGTTGTTTCGATCTTGTTCTGGGTGGTTGCTATGTGGTTGGGGTGTTTTTTAGTGTTACTGTGTGGTTGCTAGGACTTTGCTAGGTTGTTTCTGTCTTGTTCTGGGTGGTTGCTATGTGGTTGGGGTGTTTTTTAGTGTTACTGTGTGGTTGCTAGGACTTTGCTAGGTTGTTTCTGTCTTGTTCTGGGTGGTTGCTATGTGGTTGGCGTGTTTTTTAGTGTTACTGTGTGGTTGCTAGGACTTTGCTAGGTTGTTTCTCTCTTGTTCTGGGTGGTTGCTATGTGATTGGGGTGTTTTTTAGTTTTATTGTGTGGTTGCTAGGCGCTAGGTGGTTGCTAGGACTTTGCTAGGTTGTTTCTGTCTTGTTCTGGGTGGTTGCTATGTGGTTGGGGTGTTTTTTAGTGTTACTGTGTGGTTGCTAGGAGTTTTCTAGGTTGTTTCTGTCTTGTTCTGGGTGGTTGCTATGTGGTTGGTGTGTTTTTTAGTGTTGCTCTGTGGTTGCTAGGCGCTAGGTGGTTGCTAGGACTTTGCTAGGTTGTTTCGATCTTGTTCTGGGTGGTTGCTATGTGGTTGGGGTGTTTTTTAGTGTTGCTCTGTGGTTGCTAGGCGCTAGGTGGTTGCTAGGACTTTGCTAGGTTGTTTCGATCTTGTTCTGGGTGGTTGCTATGTGGTTGGGGTGTTTTTTAGTGTTACTGTGTGGTTGCTAGGACTTTGCTAGGTTGTTTCTGTCTTGTTTTGGGTGATTGCTAGGTTGTTGCTAGGGCGTTTGGTGTTGTTTTTAAGTGTATTTCTATGTGTTTGCCAGGGTGTTTTTAGGTGTTTGCCAGGGTGTTTTTAGGTGGTTGCCAGGGTGTTGTGGGTGGTCACTAAGACATTTCCAGGTGGTTGTTTTCATAGTTTTAGTAGAACAAATGTAACACAATCTTTTATTTTGTTCTGAATCCATCAGAACAGCCAATCAGAATCTCAGAACTGTTAAATCCTCTATGACACCATGATTTGTGGAGTCAGTCCACAGCGACCAGTTTCATTGGTTAAACAGGAGGAATAGAGCTTGTGATTGGCTGAGGATATAATGATGTCATCTTAGAGGCAATAAACTAAATTTAAAAAGTATGACATAACTCCATTGACCTCCTAGTGCGCTAAAACCTAGTGCGCTACCTAGTCAGCTTCTTCTGCGTTGCATGTATTCTTTGCTGATAGTCCAGAATGCATTACAACACACTGGTACAAGTCTTTTAACTCCAGAGTGTCTAACTGGCACAAAGAGAGATGATTTGTTCCTGTATTAGCAGCCGTGTCAAACGAACTGAAATAGTTTGTCGTAGTTAGAGCTGCTGAATTTATTAAACACAGGAAGCTTGAGGACGAATAATGAATGTATGAATTACAGATCAATGTGAAGCATTAAATTCATATCTGGAGCTGCACTGAACTCATTACTGAATTATTGAACGGCTCCGTTTTCTTGTTTCTGATTCATGCTTGATCTTGTATCTGAGCGTTAGATTGTTATATATCATGCTGATGTCACTCTTTAAAATGATTCATGCTGTAGTTTTTTAGGTTATGGTACAGTGTAGTTGGATGTATGCCATGTTATCTACTAAAATACATGTAGGGAGGAAGTCATTAAAGCAGAAGTGTACATGCAAATTCAATCGGATCACTTTATTCTCTGTTAGACGTGTGTACATGCATTTCACGCATCAGTTCAGCCCCATAATTCAACATTCGTGACATTTAATGTTGGATATTATTGAAATCATAGCGCAGGTCTTTTGTTTTGCTGCATGGGTAGCGTCTGGACTCATCGTCTCCCCTGAGATCTGGCGTTTGCATTTCCTGTAAGTATAGTCTAATGGTCTCAAATTATTCTGCCATTATTGATCTGTTCAGCAGCAGCAGAGCGACAGCAGTGGAGGAGGAGGCTTGTGTTCAGATATTGTGTCACCTTTGTTCAGAAATGACTGATGCTGGATTCTTGTTTCAGTCTTTCATCCTCACAGGTCTAATAAGACACGTTAGGCGACAATTAGCTCAGTTCCAAACCCTAGTGAGCTGCCGTGCTGTCTACTGTCTACATAGGCAGCTACCTTCTAAGGCAGCATCCTGAACGATTAAAATCTTCACAGGCAACAGAAATAGTGCTTTTCATGTGATTTATGCGCATACAAACAGTATTATTATACTATTAAATTATTTTATAAATTATTATATTATTTTTTTAAATTATATATAATATTATTTAATTGTATAAAAATTATATATAATAAAATATTATAATAATTATTAAAAAATATTTATGTGTGTGTGTTTGTATAGGGTAAAATATAATTAACTTTTAAATTGATTTGTTGATAAATTCAGTGCTAAATTAATTATATAATTCTATAAGTATTCATATATTTCTTTTGTTACTTTCACCATCTTTTTGTCACAATGCATTCTGGGATTGCATTTTTAGAGAAGGACACATGATGCTGACTAAGATTTTGGCCAAAAGAGGCATTTTATAATATATGTAGTTTGTAAATGTTTGGTATTTTCTATCAGGCTATTGCTAGCTCACATAATGCATTCATAAATAAATTGCATAATTAAAATTTAACTGTGATCAATAACAATTTGCTCCTGCCATGAATCTTTAATTAATCACCACCAACTCAAATTCGAGACTCTTAAAGTTTCTCATTAATTGCAACAGTGTGGTGACATTAATCCCAATTTATTTATAAAGCACGGATAAAAACAACAACAGCTGAACAACGTGAACAAAGACTCAATGAAGTCTTAAAATTGTCATGATTGTGCTCGTCTTTTCTTCTCTATTGTGTCGTATATATCTGAGTGAAACGCTTCACAAACAAGAACAAATGTAGGGCGGGGTTTGAGATTGTTCGTGTGGAATTGATTGGATGGTTGTGGTTTGCTATTGGTGGATCTCATGTGAGTGACAGGTTGCCCCGCCCTCATCATCAGAGAAGAGATGACGATCAGAGAGAAGAGAGATCAAAGTTTCCTAAAAGAAAGAATCAATTCTGGACTGCTGAAACGAGTTGTCCGTGATTCCAGTCTCACTTCCTGTTACATGCCTATGTAACAATATAACTAATTTGCATAATGCCAGTCAATGGTTTTCATTGGCTGTCAGCGAACGAGGTCTCCCTCAAACACTGTAGTTGTAGCTGAGACTGGAAGAGTTTGGTTTGTGTTGTTCATGTCGAGAAGAACACTTTGCAAATCCTTAGAAAGGATGAGACTCATGCTGGAATTGCTACGGAAAAACCAATGCCTGTCCGAATCACTCAAGTGCTGAGGAAAATCCAGAGCTGAGATTCAAATATGGTAATAGGCATTTAGTTTCCGACACGCGCTGTAAGCAGTCAACTAATCACAACAGGCTGGGCCATCTGACCAATCAGAGCAGAGCAAGCTGGGTTTAGAAAAAACGAATCTTCAAACGAACTGTTTCAGACCTATAATGCCTATTTTACCTATATTACATTGCTAGGCATTATAAGTCTCTGGTGTCTCCAGAATGTGTCTGTGAAGTTTCAGCTCAAAATACCCCACAGATAATTTATTATAGCTTGTCAAATTTGCCTCTATTTGGGTGTGAGCAAAAACACGCTGTTTTTGTGTGTGTCCCTTTAAATGCAAATGAGCTGCTGCTCCCGGCCCCCTTTCCAGAAGAGGGCAGAGCTTTAACAGCTTGCGCTTCGGTTGCTCAACAACAACAAAGCTGGAGAATCTCACGCAGCCAAAATGAGGATTGTCAGTAACGGTGTTCAGCCTTACATTGTTCAAACCGACACTGATGGAGAGACTCAGGAAGAAGTTACAACTTTTAGAATGAAACTGGACGTTTCTGAATGGTTAGTGGATAAATTTATGTAGTTGCTGTGGAGTTGATTCAACTCATCCACTAGCATGTGCCGTCATGTTAATCTATCTATATATATATATATATGTGTGTGTGTGTGTGTGTGTATATATATATATATATATATATATATATATATATATATATATATATATATATATATATATATATATATATACATATATAATATATATGAGGAGGAAGTTGAACCCAGCACACAAACAACAACATCTGCATCCTCGGACTGCATTAGAGCAGCAGATGTGTGGTGTTTCAGTCTCCATATGAAACTGTTGTTCTTTTCCTCTCTTTGTCCATATCGTCCTCCTGCCCATATGATCATCTCTCTCTCTCCCGCGTTTCAGGAAATAACAGCCTCTCTCTCTCCCCTCCCCCTCGTTGCATTTCCTCCACCCCCTCTCTGTCGCAGCTGCCAAACCTCACACACACACACACACTCGCGTCTGGAGTCTGGGACGGCAGCAGAAGGGACACAAACGCCAGGAAGGGATCTGTATGCAACATTTAGATGCGCGTCCTTCCTTTTTATGGTCTGTTTTGTCCTTGGTTTCTCTCACGGAGATGGACGCAGCCGAGCGCAGGATCGGATTCGGGTTCCTCACCTTATAAGGATCAAACCCAGAAGAGCAGGCTCTCCTCCGTGTGGTATTTGCGCGTTCGCGTCTTTCCCGAGCTTTGGAATGTCAGGCTGGAAGCCGGAGTTTGAAGGCTTGAGGCGTGAGTTCAGCGCAGATGGGCCGACGGAGCCGCTGACCCCAAGAAGACCCGACGGAGCTCGGCTGCCATGGGACGTCCAGGACTGAGAGGAGCGGATCTTCTTTAGTTTGTCTTGAAGTAGTTTGTGTGAGTGGCGTTCTTGTCCATGCCTGTCATTACTCTACAGGTCAAAGGGTAAGTGTGTGCGTTATGATCTTGACACTTATGAAGGGCCGTTCTTGAGCTCAGGACTGTCTGTTTTTCTGAGCATCCTCTGAGTGTTCATAAGGATGATATTTTAGCTAGAAATCTGTCATATATTGGAACGTTGTTTGAAAACTTGACTGGCAAGTTTGTGTCACAAGAGCGAGAATTGTCAGATTTTTGCACTCATGAATGACGTTTCTCAGAGGATTGGTGTTAGTGGAGTACAGTACATATGATGGTCAGGTCATTTTGATTTCTGTGCTTTATGATCACGTGACGCTGATTTATTTTGTCTTATGTGGGATTTCAAAATGCTGGATCGCTCTCGTGAAACTATCATTTGAAAGTATTTGTTGTGTTGTGATGTTTGTACGTTTTTAACAGATGAAATATGGAAAGACTGGAAATACTCTCTCTCTCTCTCTCTCTCTCTCTCTATATATATATATATATATATATATATATATATATATATATATAATTTATTTTGTTTTTATTTTTTTAAATTTATAGATAGATAGATATAATAGTTATATTTGAATATTTTGAATTAGCTTTATTTTATATTTTTAATTTCCATTTTTATTTTGCTCTTGTCATATATATATATATATATATATATATATATAATTCATTAATAAATAAATAAATAAATAAAAATATATATTGCAATTTAGCTGTAAGTAATTTTATTTCAGTATTATATTTATAATATTTATATATATTATTTAAATTTTATTAAATTAAAAAAATGTTTTTCAGTTTTAGTTTGTTATATATATATATATATATATATAGTAAAGTTGCATGGGATATATCTTTTTATGATACAGTGACGTCTTGCACCCTTGACAGCGTGCACTTTGAGTACCCTTGGTAGTAAGTAGGGCGTAGTGATGCTCTCTTTGACATGTGATTGGCTCTTCATCTGTTTTCATGATTTGTAGTTTGATGAGGCGTTTTAAGCAGATTCTTCAGCCGTATTTAATGACGATGGACAGCTGATGTATTTCTGCTGCGGATCGAGGATGTTATCGTCTCTTATCAGGGGCCAGAAGCTTTCAGACAACCAAAGGAACGTCCTTCGTGTGTGTCACTCCTGCAGCTCGCTCATGTTTCTCATATGTGACCTTTCTGTCACTTCCTTTCTGCAGGTGAACAGGCCGTGTCCTACATAAAGGCTGTTTGTCTGCAGACTGATCCTTGTTTCAACAGTCTCTCCGCTCCTGCACTTCAGAAAGGGCTTGTGATTCTTTCTCTCACGTTCACTATTGTGTGCGCTTTCATCTGTAGCCAAACAGAGTGATAAATGAGCCGCGTCCCACCCTTCCTGGTCACCTGACAGGCGTTTGTGGCGTTCAGACCCTGTTTGAGGTGAGGTGCACTGCACTGCTTCTTTCTGCGGCGGTTTAACCTGTCGAGGCCTGAGCAAATATGCCCCCACAGCCCCTTCATCTGACCTTTGACCCTGACCCCAATCATTTTCTCCAGCCGCCAGGAGTGCTGATTATGTCATGTGTTATCTCGCTTTTTAGCAGCCAATCAGGAGCTGCTGATCTAGAAAGCGACAGGATGATTGTGTCATTATGGATTGAGGTGGTTTTGGGATGGTGTGAGGTTTGACTCATCAAACTCAACCTGCTTTATTTATTTACTTGAATATAATTAACTATATGAAATATAGTTAATTATATGTATGTATGTATGTATGTATATATAAATGCTAATTGTATTTGTTAGGGCTGTCAAAGTTCACTTATATCTTATATATGTTTAAAAATATTTTTTTTTAGCACAAATACATTTATTATTATTATATTTCTGTCTAAAGACTGGTCAGAAATCATGAGATTAGTTAATTTTATATTCTACAGACATGCTTAAAAAAAAACAAAATATTTATATAAAATAATAAATATTTAATTTATATTTTTTTTATTTCTTTATAATTTTTATTTTTCTTATTTTTCTTACACAGTATAAATGATATAGTATAAATGTATTTTAAGTAATTATAAACAAATTATAAAAAATATTTATATGAATATAATTAACTATGTAAAATATATTTAATTATACGTACGTGCTAAATGTATTTTTTTAGTGTTGTCAAAGTTCACTTACTCCTTAAATGTGTTTAACAATATTTTTTATTTAGCACAATTACATTATTATTATTATTATTATTACAATAATTATTATTATATTTCTTTCTAAAGACTTGTCAGAAATCATAACAGCAAAATGTTTTAAAAATATATATTTTTTTATCATCATAAAAATCAAACACATCCAAATGATAATTTTATTTATTTATTTATTTATTTATTTATTTATTTATTTATTTATTCATTTATTCTGTTTGAGTAAATTTTATATACTTTCAATTTCTACTAATATTTTTTATTTTATTTTAGTTTTTATTTTATTTGTTTATTTAAAAAAAATATTTATATATACTCTGGTGTAATGATAAAATGAAAGCTAAATATTTAATTTAGTAAAAAAATTTTCTTGATAATTTTTATGTTATGTCTCACACAGTATAAATTAAATAGTATATAGTATTTCATCATATTTTTATATTATTTATATATATATGTGTGTGTGTATGTGTATATATATGTGTATGTGTGTATATATATATATATATATATTATATATATAATAATAATAATAATAATTATTATTATTATTATTATTATTATTATTATTTATTTATTCATACTGTTATATTTATATATTTTCAATTTCTAATAATATTTTTTATTTTTTTATTTTAATTAATTGATTTATTTAAAAATATTCTCTGGTTTAGTGACAAAATGAAAGCTAAATATTTTATTTAGTTAAATAATATTTATTTTTCTTGATAATTTTTATTTTTATTATGTCTCACAGTATAAATTATGTAGTATATAGTATATCATCATTCATATATATTTATATCATATATATATTATACTTTAGATATGAATATATATATATATATATATATATATAGATATATT